>NW_026282684.1:0-2998 GCF_023373465.1 Oncorhynchus keta
AGTTTCCTCCTCTTCTTCCGAAGAAGAGAGGCGGAACGGATCAGAGGACCAATACGCGGCGTGGTAATTTTCCATGGTACTTTTTAATGCTTTCAGGTACACATGAACAAACTAACAAAACAAAAAATGTGAAAACTCAAATTACAGTCCTATCTGGTGCACACACAGAGACAGGAAACAATCACCCACAAACACACAGTGAAACCCAGGCCACCTAAGTATGATTCTCAATCAGAGACAACTAATGACACCTGCCTCTGATTGAGAACCATACTAGGCCTAAAACATAGAAATTCCCAAAACCTAGACAAACAAACATAGACTGCCCACCCAACTCACGCCCTGACCATACTAACTAAACACAAAACACAGAAAATAAAGGTCAGAACGTGACAGTACCCCCAAAGGTGCGGACTCCGGCCGCAAAACCTTGACCTATAGGGGAGGGTCTGGGTGGGCGTCTGTCCGCGGTGGCGGTTCTGGCGCGGGACGCGGACCCACTTCACCCTTGTCTTTGTCCGCCTTATTTTCCGCCTCCGTGGCTTTCTCACCATGGCAACCCTCTCAATGACCCCACTGGACAGAGGGGCAGCTCGGGACAGAGGGGCAGGGGCTCTGGACAGAGGGACAGGGGCTCTGGACAGAGGGACAGGGGCTCTGGACAGAGGGACAGGGCTCTGGCGCCTCTGGGCTGAGGGGCTCTGGCGCCTCTGGGCTGAGGGGCTCTGGCGCCTCTGGGCTGAGGGGCTCTGGCGCCTCTGGGCTGAGGGGCTCTGGGCGCCTGGGCTGAGGGGCTCCGGCAGCGGCGCCGGACAGGCGGGACGCTCCGGCAGCGGCGCCGGACAGGCGGGAGGCTCCGGCAGCGGCGCCGGACAGGAGGACGCTCCGGCAGCGGCGCCGGACAGGCGGGACGCTCCGGCAGCGGCGCCAGACAGGCGGACGCTCCAGCAGCGGCGCCGGACAGGCGGGACGCTCAGGCAGCAGCGCCGGACAGGCGGGAGGCTCCGCAGCAGCGCCGGACAGGCGGGAGGCTCCGGCAGCGGCGCCGGACAGGCGGGAGGCTCCGCGGCCGGACAGGCGGGAGGCTGCGCCGGCAGCAGCGCCGGACAGGCGGGAGGCTCCCGGCAGCGGCGCGGACAGGCGGGAGGCTCGCAGCGGCGCCGGACAGGGGAGGCTCGGCAGCGGCGGACAGGCGGGAGGCTCCGGCAGCGGCGCCGGACAGGCGGGAGCGGCCTGCAGACAGGCGGGAGCAGCGCGCAGGACAGGCGGGCGCTCCGCAGCGGCGCAGGACAGGCGGGAGGCTCCGGCAGCGGCGCCGGACAGGCGGGAGCACCTGCAGAGAGGAGACAGAGAGACAGCCTGGTGCGTGGAGCTGCTACAGGAGGCAGCGGCGCCGGACAGGCGGGACGCTCCAGCAGCGGCGCCGGACAGGCGGGAGGCTCGGCAGCGGCGCCGGACAGGCGGGAGGCTCCGGCAGTGGCGCCCGGACAGGCGGGAGGCTCCGCAGCGGCGCCGGACAGGCGGGAGGCTCCGGACAGGCGGGAGGCTCCGGCAGCGGCGCCGGACAGGCGGGAGGCTCCGGCAGCGGCGCCGGACAGGCGGGAGGCTCCGGCAGCGGCGCCGGACAGGCGGAACGCTCCGGCAGCGGCGCCGGACAGGCGGGAGCACCTGCAGGGAGGAGACTGAGAGACAGCCTGGTGCGTGGGGCTGCCACAGGAACTACCAGGCTGGGAGACTTTCAGGAGGCTTGGTGTTAGGAGGAGCCTGAAAGACCGGGCTGTGGGGAGCACTGGAGCTCTGGTGCGCAACCTGGCACCACTTCCCCAGGCTGGACAACTACGAGCCCGGACCCTCAAGAGTGCAGGCACAGGTTGAACCGGGCTGTGGGTAAGCACGGGAGATCTAGTGCTTACTACACGCACCTCTCCCCTAGGCTCCACTCCCACAGTTGCCCGGTACGAGCGGAGCGCAGGCAGAGGACGCACTGCACCCTCCCAGCGCCCGGAGACACAGCACGCAGAGCCGGCGCAGGATAACCTGGACCAAGACTGCGTACCGGCGACCAGACCCGCTGAGCAGGCACCATACGCCCTGGCTCAATGCCCACACTCGCATGGCACTCGGGGCTGCCCTATAGCGCACCGGGCTATGGACACGCACTGGCGACACCGTGCGCTCAACCGCATAACACGGTGCCTGACCAGTAATGCGCTGCTCATAATAAGCACGAGGAGTGAGCTGGTCTGCTACCTGGCTTAGTACCACACCTCGTGTGCCCCCCAAAAAAATTTGGGCTGCCTCTATTACCTTATTATGCACTGCCGTGCTGGCTCCTCATATTGCCGCCCCGATCAGCTTCGCTGCCTCCAGCTCTGCTTTGGGGCTGCGATTTTCCCCAGCCAACCTCATTCTCCTGTAACCTTCCTTGCATTGCTCCATCGAATCCCAGGCGGGCCTCCGGCACTCTCCTGGGTCGACCGCCCACCTATCTATCTCCTCCCATGTGTAGTCCAGATTCAGCTCTGATGCTGGCCGCTGTTGTTGTTGCTGCTGCTGCTGTCGTCGCTGTCCTTTACCACGCCCGCTTGGTCCGATTGTGGTGGGTGATTCTGTAACAGTTTCCTCCTCTTCTTCCGAAGAAGAGAGGCGAAACGGATCAGAGGACCACGCGGTGGTAATTTTCCATGGTACTTTTTAATGCTTTCAGGTACACATGAACAAACTAACAAAACAAAAAATGAAAACTCAAATTACAGTCCTATCTGGTGCACACACAGAGGACAGGAAACAATCACCCACAAACACACAGTGAAACCCAGGCCACCTAAGTATGATTTCTCAATCAGAGACAACTAATGACACCCTGCCTCTGATTGAGGAACCATACTAGGCAACATAGAAATTCCCAAAAACCTAGACAAACAAACCCCACCCAACTCACGCCCTGACCATACTAACTAAACACAAAACACGGAAAATAAAGGTCAGAACGTGACAC
>NW_026282685.1:0-7553 GCF_023373465.1 Oncorhynchus keta
AAGCAAGTGAGGTGGACAACATACAAAGTGAATATATAAAGTGAAAAACAACAAAAATTAACAGTAAACATTACACATACAGAAGTTTAAAAACAGTAAAGACATTACAAATGTCATATTATATATATACAAGGTACAAATAGTTAAAGGACACAAGATAAAATGAATAAGCATAAATATGGGTTGTATTTACAATGGTGTTTGTTCTTCACTGGTTGCCCTTTTCTCGTGGCAACAGGTCACAAATCTTGCTGCTGTGATGGCACACTGTGGAATTTCACCCAAAAGATATGGGAGTTTTTCAAAATTGGATTTGTTTTCGAATTCTTTGTGGATCTGCGTAATCTGGGGGAAATATGTCTCTCTAATATGGTCATACATTGGGCAGGAGGTTAGGAAGTGCAGCTCAGTTTCCACCTCATTTTGTGGGCAGTGAGCACATAGCCTGTCTTCTCTTGAGAGCCATGTCTGCCTACGGCGGCCTTTCTCAATAGCAAGGCTATGCTCACTGAGTCTGTACATAGTCAAAGCTTTCCTTAATTTTGGGTCAGTCACAGTGGTCAGGTATTCTGCCGCTGTGTACTCTCTGTGTAGGGCCAAATAGCATTCCAGTTTGCTCTGTTTTTTGTTAATTCTTTCCAATGTGTTAAGTAATTATCTTTTTGTTTTCTCATGATTTGGTTGGGTCTAATTGTGCTGTTGTCCTGGGGCTCTGTAGGGTGTGTTTGTGTTTGTGAACAGAGCCCCAGGACCAGCTTGCTTGGGGACTCTTCTCCAGGTTCATCTCTCTGTAGGTGATGGCTTTGTTATGGAAGGTTTGTGAATCGCTTCCTTTTAGGTGGTTGTAGAATTTAACGGCTCTTTTCTGGATTTTGATAATTAGTGGGTATCGGCCTAATTCTGCTCTGCATGCATTATTTGGTGTTTTAGGTTGTACACGGAGGATATTTTTGCAGAATTCTGCGTGCAGAGTCTTAATTTGGTGTTTGTCCCATTTTGTGAAGTCTTGGTTGGTGAGCGGACCCCAGACCTCACAACCATAAAGGGCAATGGGCTCTATGACTGATTCAAGTATTTTTAGCCAAATCCTAATTGGTATGTTGAAATTTATGTTTCTTTTGATGGCATAGAATGCCCTTCTTGCCTTGTCTCTCAGATCGTTCACAGCTTTGTGGAAGTTACCTGTGGCGCTGATGTTTAGGCCAAGGTATGTATAGTTTTTTGTGTGCTCTAGGGCAACAGTGTCTAGATGGAATTTGTATTTGTGGTCCTGGTGACTGGACCTTTTTTGGAACACCATTATTTTGGTCTTACTGAGATTTACTGTCAGGGCCCAGGTCTGACAGAATCTGTGCATAAGATCTAGGTGCTGCTGTAGGCCCTCCTTGGTTGGTGACAGAAGCACCAGATCATCAGCAAACAGCAGACATTTGACTTGGGATTCTAGCAGGGGAGGCCGGGTGCTGCAGACTTTTCTAGTGCCCGCGCCAATTCGTTGATATATATGTTGAAGAGGGTGGGGCTTAAGCTGCATCCCTGTCTAACCCCACGACCCTGTGTGAAGAAATTAGTGTTTTTGCCAATTTTAACCGCACACTTGTTGTTTGTGTACATGGATTTTATAATGTCATATGTTTTACCCCCAACACCACTTTCCATCAGTTTGTATAGCAGACCCTCATGCCAGATTGAGTCAAAGGCTTTTTTGAAATCAACAAAGCATGAGAAGACTTTGCCTTTGTTTTGGTTTGTTTGGTTGTCAATTAGGGTGTGCAGGGTGAATACATGGTCTGTTGTACGGTAATTTGGTAAAAAGCCAATTTGACATTTGCTCAGTACATTGTTTTCATTGAGGAAATGTACGAGTCTGCTGTTAATAATAATGCAGAGGATTTTCCCAAGGTTACTGTTGACACATATTCCACGGTAGTTATTGGGGTCAAATTTGTCTCCACTTTTGTGGATTGGGGTGATCAGTCCTTGGTTCCAAATATTGGGAAGATGCCAGAGCTAAGTATGATGTTAAAGAGTTTTAGTATAGCCCATTGGAATTTGTTGTCTGTATATTTGATCATTTCATTGAGGATACCATCGACACCACAGGCCTTTTTGGGTTGAAGGGTTTTTATTTTGTCCTGTAACTCATTCAATGTAATTGGAGAATCCAGTGGGTTCTGGTAGTCTTTAACAGTTGATTCTAAGATCTGTATTTGATTATGTATATGTTTTTGTTCTTTGTTATAGAACCAAAAAGATTGGAGAAGTGGTTTACCCATACATCTCCATTTTGGATAGATAACTCTTCGTGTTGTTGTTTGTTTAGTGTTTTCCAATTTTCCCAGAAGTGGTTAGAGTCTATGGATTCTTCAATTGCATTGAGCTGATTTCTGACATGCTGTTCCTTCTTTTTCCGTAGTGTATTTCTGTATTGTTTTAGTGATTCACCATAGTGGAGGCGTAGACTCAGGTTTTCCGGGTCTCTATGTTTTTAGTTGGACAGGTTTCTCAATTTTTTTCTTAGATTTTTGCATTCTTCATCAAACCATTTGTCATTATTGTTAATTTTCTTCAGTTTTCTATTTGAGATTTTTAGATTTGATAGGGAAGCTGAGAGGTCAAATATACTGTTAAGATTTTCTACTGCCAAGTTTACACCTTCACTATTACAGTGGAACGTTTTACCCAGGAAATTGTCTAAAAGGGATTGAATTTGTTGTTGCCTAATTGTTTTTGGTAGGTTTCCAAACTGCATTCCTTCCATCTATAGCATTTCTTAATGTTACTCAGTTCCTTTGGCTTTGATGCCTCATGGTTGAGTATTGCTCTGTTTAAGTAGACTGTGATTTTGCTGTGGTCTGATAGGGGTGTTAGTGGGCTGACTGTGAACGCTCTGAGAGATTCTGGGTTGAGGTCAGTGATAAAGTAGTCTACAGTACTACTGCCAAGAGATGAGCTATAGGTGTACCTACCATAGGAGTCCCCTCGAAGCCTACCGTTGACTATGTACATACTCAGCGTGCGACAGAGCTGCAGGAGTTGTGACCCGTTTTTGTTGGTTATGTTGTCATAGTTGTGCCTAGGGGGGCATATGTTGGAGGGGATGCTGTCACCTCCAGGCAGATGTTTGTCCCCCTGTGTGCTGAGGGTGTCAGGTTCTTGTCCGGTTCTGGCATTTAGGTCGCCACAGACTAGTACATGTCCCTGGGCCTGGAAATGATTGTGTGAATGAATGGCCATTCTCTCATGTCTGTTTGATTAAGCATAATTAGATCCTGCTCACATACCATTCAAGTCCCCGTCTGCCCCTTCACCTCCTCCCCTTCTTCCCTAGCTCAGGTCCTGGCGTTCCCAGCCTTCACCTCCTCCCCTTCTTCCCTAGCTCAGGTCCTGGCGTTCCCAGCCTTCACCTCCTCCCCCTTCTTCCCTAGCTCAGGTCCTGGCGTTCCCAGCCTTCACCTCCTCCCCCTTCTTCCCTAGCTCAGGTCCTGGCGTTCCCAGCCTTCACCTCCTCCCCCTTCTTCCCTAGCTCAGGTCCTGGCGTTCCCAGCCTTCACCTCCTCCCCCTTCTTCCCTAGCTCAGGTCCTGGCGTTCCCAGCCTTCACCTCCTCCCCCTTCTTCCCTAGCTCAGGTCCTGGCGTTCCCAGCCTTGACAGATTCCCATTTCCCTGGTGGTGTACAGGGCTGGAGTTGCTGTCAGGGTGGAGGTTGAAGGGGCTACTGGCTCTGTATCCCTCTGAGTCTAAGAGAGGAGTTTCTAGTACAGCAAATTTGCCCCTCTGCCCTCCAGTCTCCTTTCTCCCGTCTCCACCTCTCCTTTCTCCCGTCTCCACCTCTCCTCGTCTCCACCTCTCCTCTCTCCCCGTCTCCACCTCTCCCCGTCTCCACCTCTCCTCTCTCCCCGTCTCCACCTCTCCTCTCTCCCCGTCTCCACCTCTCCTCCCTCTCCCCCTCTCCCCTCTCCTTCACCTCTCTCCCCGTCTTCACCTCTCCTCTCTCACCTCTCTCCCCGTCTCCACCTCTCCCCTCTCCCCGTCTCCACCTCTCCTCTCTCCCCGTCTCCACCTCTCCTCTCTCCCCGTCTCCACCTCTCTCCCTCTTCCTCTCTCCCCGTCTCCACCTCTCCCTCTCTCCTCTCTCCCCGTCTCCACCTCTCCTCTCTCCCCGTCTTCACCTCTCCCCGTCTTCCTCTCTCCCCTCTCCCGTCTTCACTCTCTCCCCTCTCTCCCCGTCTCCACCTCCCTCCTCTCCCCGTCTCCACCTCTCTCCGTCCTCTCCCCGTCTTCCACCTCTCCTCACCTCTCCCCGTCTTCACCTCTCCCCTCTTCACCTCTCTCCCCGTCTCCACCTCTCCTCGTCTTCACCTCTCTCCCCGTCTTCACCTCTCCCCGTCTCACCTCTCCCGTCTCTCTCTCCCCGTCTTCACCCTCTCCCTCTCCCTCTCTCTCCTCTCTCCCCGTCTCACCGTCTCCTCTCTCCCCGTCTCCACCTCTCCTCTCTCCCCGTCTTCACCTCTCCTCTCCCTCTCCCCGTCTCCACCTCTCCTCTCTCCCCGTCTCCACCCTCTCCTCTCTCTCCTCTCTCCCCGTCTCCTCCTCTCTTCCCTCTCTCCCCGTCTCACCTCTCCCCGTCTTCACCTCTCCTCTCTCCCCTCTCCACCTCTCACCTCTCTCCCGTCTTCACCTCTCCCCGTCTTCACCTCTCTCCCCGTCTTCACCCTCCTCGTCTTCACCTCTCTCCCCGTCTTCACCTCTCTCCCCTCTCCCCGTCTCACCTCTCTCCACCTCTTCCTCTCTCCCACCTTCCTCTCTCTCCCCGTCTCCACCTCTCTCCCCTCTTCACCTCTCTCCCCTCTTCACCTCTCTCCCCGTCTCCTCTCTCCCCGTCTTCATCTCTCTCCCCCTCTCTCCCCGTCTCACCTCTCCCGTCTTCACCCTCTCCCCTCTCTCTCTCCCCCGTCTTCACCTCTCTCCCGTCTCCACCTCTCTCCCCGTCTTCACCTCTCCCCGTCTTCACCTCTCCTCTCTCCCCGTCTCACCTCTCCCCTCTCCCCGTCTCCCCGTCTCACCTCTCTCCCCGTCTCCACCTCTCCCCGTCTTCACCCGTCTCCCGTCCTCTCCTCTCTCCCCGTCTCACCTCTCCTCTCTCCCCGTCTCTCCCCGTCTTCACCTCTCTCCCCGTCTTCACCCTCTCTCCCCGTCTTCACCTCTCCTCTCTCCCCGTCTCCACCTCTCTCCCCGTCTTCCCCGTCTCCCCTCTCCTCTCTCCCCGTCTTCACCTCTCCCCTCTTCCCCGTCTCCCCTCTCCTCTCTCCCCGTCTTCACCTCTCCCTCTTCACCTCCCCGTCTTCACCTCTCCCCGTCTTCACCTCTCTCCCCTCTTCACCTCTCCTCTCTCTCTCCCCGTCTTCACCTCTCCCTCTCCCCGTCCCCCACCTCACTCTCTCCCCGTCTCACCTCTCCTCTCTCCCCGTCTCCACCTCTCTCTCCCCGTCTTCACTCCTCTCTCCCCCGTCTTCACCTCTCCCCGTCTCCACCTCTCCTCTCTCCCCTCTCTTCACCTCTCCGTCTTCCCGTCTCCACCTCTCCCCGTCTCCACCTCTCCCCTCTTCACCTCTCTCCCCGTCTCCACCTCTCCCCTCTTCCCCTCTCCCCTCTTCACCTCTCTCCCCGTCTCCACCTCTCTCCTCTCTCCCCGTCTTCACCTCTCCCCTCTTCCCTCTCCCCGTCTCACCTCCCCCCGTCTTCTCTCTCCCCGTCTTCACCTCTCTCCCCGTCCTCCTCTCTCCCCGTCTCCACCTCTCCTCTCTCCCCGTCTCCCCGTCTTCACCTCTCTCCCCGTCTTCACCTCTCCCCTCTCCCCGTCTCCACCTTCTCCTCTCTCCCGTCTTCACCTCTCCTCCTCACCTCTCTCCCCTCTCCCCTCTCCCCGTCTTCACCTCTCTCCCCGTCTTCACCTCCTCTCTCCTCTCTCCACCTCTCCCCGTCTCCACCTCTCCCCTCTCACCTCTCTCCCCGTCTTCACCTCTCTCCCCTCTCCACCCTCCTCCCCCTCTTCCTCTCTCCTCTCTTCTTCACCTCTCCCCGTCTCCCTCTCTCCTCTCTCCCCGTCTTCACCTCTCTCCCCGTCTTCCACCCTCCCCGTCTCACCCTCCCCTCTCACCTCTCTCCCCGTCTCACCTCCCCGTCCTCTCTCCCCGTCTTCACCTCTCCTCTCTCCTCTCTCCACCTCTCCCCGTCTCCACCTCTCCCCGTCTCTCCTCTCTCCCGTCCTCACCTCTCTCCCGTCCTCACCCTCTCCCGTCTCACCTCTCCCCGTCTTCTCCTCTCTCCCCGTCTTCACCTCTCTCTCCCGTCTTCACCTCTCTCCCCGTCTTCACCCTCTCCCCTCTTCACCTCTCTCCCCGTCTCACCACCTCTCTTCTCTCCCCGTCTCCACCTCTCCTCTTCCACCTCTCTCCCCTCTCTCCCCGTCTTCCTCTCTCCCCGTCTTCTCCCCGTCTTCCTCTCTCCCCGTCTTCACCTCTCCCCTCTCTCCCCGTCTCCACTTCTCCTCTCTCCCCGTCTCCACCTCTCCTCTCTCCTCTCTCCCAGTCTTCACCTCTCTCCCCGTCTTCACCTCTCCTCTTCACCTCTCCCCGTCTTCCCTCTCCACCTCTCTCCCCGTCTCCACCTCTCCTCTCTCCCCGTCTCCACCTCTCCCCTCTCCCCGTCTCCACCTCTCCTCTCTCCCCGTCTCCACCTCTCCTAGGCTTGGGTGGTATCCAGCTTGTCATACCTTTTGTAATCCAAAGGTTAGCAATGCTAATAAGTAAATGTAAAATCCCATAGAGAATGCTAATGAGTGTTTTTATAGTCTCTGACCTAAAGAATTTGCAGGACAGACATCCCAGCTCAAAGTTATACAAGTAACAAAAAAATGCTACTCAGTTTGCTGTACACTCAAAACAAAGATTAGACAGCAAGGCTCTTGATCCAGGAGTAGATTCTCTCCTGTTACCAAGCAACGCTTGATTTTGAAAGAAGCTAACTTACTACTAAATTAGAAAACCAAATGCACAACTGCAGAGCATTTAGCACAGTGGTCACCAACCGGTTGATAACATTGGACAGGTCGACCTCCAAAGCGTTCCTAGTCAATCACCAAACTTCTCTGTAAAAAAGCCAACGATAAAGCCTTGCTTTCCTATTTTTCATTAGTTTTCATGCTGTTGGCGGGCGGTAGGGGCGCCTGATTCAGCAGCCCTAGTGCCAGGAAGGCAGTGTTCCCATTTGGAACCATTTTATGTGTCTGAAGGTGTAAATCCGGCAGGCCCAGAGGGCAAATAAAGTGCACCTGTTGACCCACCTCTAGCCAATCAGATGGCACATGACCGTGTCTGCACAGTTTCCTTTCGCCATGGACGGTGTAAAAGAAGCCTTGAAACGCTCAGCAATGTTGCTATTGTCAGATTTTAAAACCATGACTAGCGAGAGAGTCAACGAATACAGCAAAGAACTGCTGTTTTTATGAGGAAGTTTAAGTTGTTCAGCACTTTTCTATAAGCCATAAAATG
>NW_026282686.1:0-10000 GCF_023373465.1 Oncorhynchus keta
CCTCTCTTTCTCTCTTCTCTCTCTCCTTACGCTCCTGCTTCTCTCTCTCTCTTACTCTCTCTCTCTCCTCTACTCGCTCTCTCTCTCTCGTTCTCTACTCGCTCTCCTCTCTCTCTCTCTTACTGCTTCTCTCTCTCTCGCCTCTCCTGTCTCTCTCTTACGCTTCTCTCTCTCTCTCCCTCCTGTTCTCTCTTCTCTCTCACTGCTCCTTCTCTCTCTCTCTCATCGCTTCTCTCTGTTCTCTCTTCTCTTCTCTCTCTACGCCCTCCTGTTCTCTCTTCTCTTCTCTCTCTCAGCCCCCTCCTGTTCTCTCTTCTCTTCTCTCTCCACTCCCCTTCTGCTCTCTCTTCTCTTCTCTCTCTACGCTCTCTCTCCTGTTTCTCTCTCTCTCTCTCTCTCTCTGCTCCCTCCTGCTCTCTCTTCTCTTCTCTCTCTCTCTCTCTCCTTCGTTCTCTTCTCTCTCCCTCTCTCTCTGTTCTCTCTTCTCTCTCTTACGCCTCCTCCTGTTCTCTCTTCTCTTCTCTCTCTACGCCTCTCTCTCATCTCTTCTCTCTCTCTCCCCCTCCTGTTCTCTCTTCTCTTCTCTCTCTCGCCCCTCCTGTTCTCTCTTCTCTCTCACGTGCTCCCTCCTGTCTCTCTCTTCTCTCTCTATCCCTCTCTGTTCTCTCTTCTCTTCTCTCTCTCTACACCTCTCCTGTTCTCTCTTCTCTTCTCTCTCTACGCCCCCTCCTGTTCTCTCTTCCTCTTCTCTCTCTAGCCCCCTCCTGTTCTCTCTTCTCTTCTCTCTCTACGCCCCTCCTGTTCTCTCTTCTCTTCTCTCTCTACAGCCCTTCCTGTTCTCTCTTCTCTTCTCTCTCCACGCCCCCTCCTGTTCTCTCTTCTCTATCTCGCTCCCTCCTGTTCTCTCTTCTCTTCTCTCTCTACGCCCCCTCCTGTTCTCTCTTCTCTTCTCTCTCTACGCCCCCTCCTGTTCTCTCTTCTCTTCTCTCTCTACGCCCCCTCCTGTTCTCTCTTCTCTTCTCTCTCTACGCTCCCTCCTGTTCTCTCTTCTCTTCTCTCTCTACGCCCTCTCTGTTCTCTCTTCTCTTCTCTCTCTACGCTCTCCTGTTCTCTCTTCTCTCGCCCTCTCTTTCTCTCTTCTCTTCTCTCTACGCCCCCTCCTGTTCTCTCTTCTCTTTCTCTCTCTACGCTCCCTCCTGCTCTCTCTTCTCTTCTCTCTCTGCCCCCTCCTGTTCTCTCTTCTCTTCTCTCTCTCGCTCTCTCCTGTTCTCTCTTCTACTTCTCTCTCTACGCCCCCTCTGTTCTCTCTTCTCTTCTCTCTCTCTACGCTCCTCCTGTTCTCTCTTCTCTTCTCTCTCTAGCCCCTCCTGTTCTCTCTTCTCTATCCCGCTCCCTCCTGTTCTCTCTTCTCTTCTCTCTCCTAAGCCCCCTCCTGTTCTCTCTTCTCTTCTCTCTCTCACTCCCTCCTGTTCTCTCTTCTCTTCTCTCTCTACGCCCCCTCCTGGTCTCTCTTCTCTTCTCTCTCTACGCCTCCTCCTGTTCTCTCTTCTCTTCTCTCTCTCGCCCCTCCTGTTCTCTCTTCTCTCTCTCACGTCCCCTCCTGTTCTCTCTTCTCTTCTCTCTCTACGCCCCTCTGTTCTCTCTTCTCTTCTCTCTCTCATCTCTGTTCTCTCTTCTCTCTCCAGCTCTCTCCTGTTCTCTCTCTCTCTTCATCCTCCTGTTCTCTCTTCTCTCTCTCTCTCTACGCCCCTCCTGTTCTCTCTTCTCTTCTCTCTCTCGCCCCCTCCTGTTCTCTCTTCTCTTCTCTATCTCGCTCCCTCCTGTTCTCTCTTCTCTTCTCTCTCTACGCCCCCTCCTGTTCTCTCTTCTCTTCTCTCTCTACGCCCCCTCCTGTTCTCTCTTCTCTATCTCGCCCCCTCCTGTTCTCTCTTCTCTTCTCTCTCTGAGCCCCCTCCTGTTCTCTCTTCTCTTCTCTCTCTGCGCCTCTCTCCTGTTCTCTCTTCTCTTCTCTCTCTACGCCCTCTCCTGGTCTCTCTTCTCTTTCTCTCTCTAGCTCCTCCTGTTCTCTCATTCTACTTCTCTCTCCGCCCTCCTGTTCTCTCTTCTCTTCTCTCACGCCTCCTGTTTCTCTCTTCTCTTCTCTCTCTACGCCCCCTCCTGTTCTCTCTTCTCTTCTCTCTCTCACCCTCCTGTTCTCTCTCTCTCTCTCTGCCCTCTCCTGTTCTCTCTTCTCTTCTCTCTCTGAACCCACTCATGTTCTCTCTTCTCTTCTCTCTCTCGTCTCCTCCTGTTCTCTCTTTCTTCTCTCTTCTGCTCCTCATTTCTCTTCTCTTCTCTCTTCTCTCTCTCTATCTCTCTTCTATTTTATCTGTCTCTGCTCCTACTCCTGTTCTCTCTTTACTCTCATCTACGCTCCCTCCTGTTCTCTCTTCTCTTCTCTCTCTCTACGTCCTCTCTATTTATCTTCATCTTCTCTCTCTACGCCCTCCTGTTCTCTCTTCTCTTCTCTCTCTCGCCCCTCTCTGTTCTCTCTTCTCTTCTCTCTCCTACGCCCCCTCCTGTTCTCTCTTCTCTTCTCTCTCTACGTCTCTCTCTCTGTTCTCTCTTCTCTTTCTGCTCTCTGTTCTCTCTTTCTCTTCTCTCTCTCGCCCCTCCTGCTCTCTCTCTCTCTTCTCTCTCTCGCTCTCTCCTGTTCTCTCTTCTCTTCTCTCTCTCACGTCCCTCCTGTTCTCTCTTCTCTTCTCTCTCTACGCCCCTCCTGTTCTCTCTTCTCTTCTCTCTCTCTCCTCCTGTTCTCTCTTCTCTTCTCTCTCTGCGCCCCCTCCTGTTCTCTCTCCTCTCTCTCTCTATCTCTCTCCTGTTCTCTCTTCTCTTCTCTCTCACGCCCTCCTCCTGTTCTCTCTTCTCTCTCCGCTCTCTCCTGTTCTCTCTTCTCTTCTCTCTCACCCCACTCCTGTTCTCTCTTCTCTTCTCTCTCTCGCGCTCCTGTTCTCTCTCTTCTCTTCTCTCTCTATGCCCTCCTGTTTCTCTCTTCTCTTCATCTCTCTCTGCCCCCTCCTGCTCTCTCTCTGCTCTCTTCTCTCTCTCGCCCCTCCTGTTCTCTCTTCTCTATCCTCGCTCGCCTCTCTGTCTCTCTTCTCTTCTCTCTCACCTCTCTGTTCTCTCTTCTCTATCCCTGCCCTCCTGTTCTCTCTTCTCTTCTCTTCTCTCCTCTACTCTCCTCCTGTTCTCTCTTCTCTTCTCTCTCTACTGCCCTCCTGTTCTCTCTTCTCTTCTCTCTCTACGCTCCCTCCTGTTCTCTCTTCTCTTCTCTCTCTCACTCCCTCTCTCTGTTCTCTCTTCTCTTCTCTCTCTCTCTCCCTCCTGTTCTCTCTTCTCTATCCTCGCTCTCCTCCTGTTCTCTCTGCTTCTCTCTCTCTCTCACGCCTCTCCTGTTCTCTCTTCTCTTCACTCTCTCTACTGCCTCTCCTGTTCTCTCTACTTCTCTCTCTCTCTCTGCCCCTCCTGTTCTCTCTCTGCTCTTCTCTCTCTCGCCTCCTCCATTCTCTCTTCTCTTCTCTCTCCTCGCTCCTCTCTTCTCTCTTCTCTCTCTCTCTACGCCCTCTCCTGTTCTCTCTTCTCTTCTCTCCTCTCGCTTCTCCTCTTCTCTCTTCTCTATCTCACACGCCCTCCTGTTCTCTCTTCTCTTCTCTCTCCACTCTCTCCTGTTCTCTCTTCTCTATCTCTCTCTCCCTCTGCTTCTCTCTCTCTCTCTCTCTCGCCTCTCTCTCTCTTCTCTCTCTTCCTCTCCTGTTCTCTCTTCTCTTCTCTCTCTCGCCTCCTCCTGCTCTCTCTTCTCTTCTCTCTCTACGCCTCTCTGCTCTCTCCTTCTCTTCTCTCTCTGCCTTCTCTCTTCTCTCTTCTCTTCTCTCTCTCTCTCTCTCCTGTCTCTCTCTTCTCTCTTCTCTCTCTCTCTCCTCTGTTCTCTCTTCTCTTCTCTCTCTGCTCTCTCTCTCTCTCTCTTCTCTTCTCTCTCTCTCTCCTCCTGCTTCTCTCTTCTCTCTCCGCCTCTCTCTTCTCTCTATCTCTCTCTCTCTCCTCTCTCCTGCTCTCTCCTCTTCTCTTCTCTCTCTCTCTCCTCTCGTTCTCTTCTTCTCTTCTCTCTCTCGCTCCCTCCTGCTTCTCTCTTCTCTTCTCTCTCTATCTCTCTCTCCTGTTCTCTCCTCTCTCTCTCTCTCTCTCCCTCCTCCTCTGTCTCTCTCTTCTCTTCTCTCTCTATGCTCCCTCCTGTTCTCTCTTCTCTCTCTCTCTCTCTCTCTCCTCTCTCTCTCCTCTTCTCTCTCTGCCCTCTCCTGTTCTCTCTCCTCTATCCCTCCCTTCCTTTCTCTCTTCTCTTCTCTCTCCACTCTCCTCTCCTCTTCTCCTCTTCTCTCTCTCTCTCTGCCTCCTCCTCTTCTCTCTTCTCTTCTCTCTCTCTACTCCTCTCTGGTCTCTCTTCTCTTCTCTCTCTATGCCCTCCTGCTCTCTCTTCTCTTCTCTTCTCTCCTTCTCCCTCCTGTTCTCTCTCTTCTCTCTCTACTCCTCTCTGTTCTCTCTCTCTCTTCTCTCTCTGCTCTCCCTCCCTTTTCTCTGCTTCTCTTCTCTCTCTCTACTTCCTCTCCTTCCTCTCTCTCTCTCTGTGCTCTCTCCTCTTCTCTCTTCTCTTCCCGTCCTACTCCATCGTTCTCTCTCTCTCTTCTTCTCTCTACCCTCCTCCTGTTCTCTCTCTCTCTCTCGCTTCCCTCTCCCTGCTTCTCTCTTCTCTCTCTCTCTCTCCTCTCTTCTCTTCTCTCTTCTCTCTCTCTCTCATCTCCTCCTGTTCTCTCTTCTCTTCTCTCTCTCTGCCCTCTCCTGTTCTCTCTTCTCTTCTCTCTCTACCCTCTCTCTGTTCTCTCTTCTCTCTCTCACGTCCCTTCCCTGTTCTCTTCTCTTCTCTCTCTACGTCTCTCTGCTTCTCTCTACTCCTCTCTCTCTCTCTCTCTCTCTCCTGTTCTCTCTTCTCTTCTCTCTCTCTCTCCCTCCTGTTCTCTCTTCTCTTCTCTCTCTACCCCCTCCTGTTACTCTCTTCTCTCTCTCTCTCCTTCTCCTGTTCTCTCTTCTCTTCTCTCTCTCTCCACCCTCCTGTTCTCTCTTCTCTCTCTCACTCCCTCTCCTGTTCTCTCTTCTCTTCTCTCTCTACTCCCCTCCTGTTCTCTCTCTCTTCTCTCTCCTCGCCTCTCCTGTTCTCTCTTCTCTTCTCTCTCTACTCCCCTCTGTTCTCTCTTCTCTTCTCTCTCCTCTGCTACCTCCTGTTCTCTCTTCTCTTCTCTCTCTGCCCCTCCTGTTCTCTCTTCTCTTCTCTCTCTACGCCCTCTATCTGTTCTCTTCTCTCTTCTTCTCTCTACGCCCCCTCCTCTTCTCTCTTCTTCTACTCTCTCTACGCTCTCTCTTCTCTCTTCTCTATCTCTATCTCCCTCTCTTCTTCTCTTCTCTTCTCTCTACTGACTCCTCCTGTTCTCTCTTCTCTTCTCTCTCTCTCCTCCCTCCTCTTCTCTCTTCTCTTCTCTCTCTCTGCCTCCCTCTCATCTCTCTTCTCTTCTCTCTACTCCCTCTCCTGTTCTCTCTTCTCTTCTCTCTCTACGCTCCTGCTGTTCTCTCTTCTCTCTCTCTCTCTCCTCTCTGTTCTCTCTTCTCTTCTCTCTCTACTCCTACCATCTGCTCATCTCTTCTCTTCTCTCTCTACGTGCCCTCCTGTTCTCTCTTCTCTATCCCCCTCCTCCTGTTCTCTCTTCTCTCTCTCTCTCTGCTCCACCTCTCTTTCTCTCTTCTCTTCTACCTCTCTGCCCTCCTGTTCTCTACTCTCTCTATCTCTTCTCTCTCTCGCCTCCTCCTGTTCTCTCTCTCTCTTCTCTCTCTACTTCCCCTCCTGTTCTCTCTTCTCTTCTCTCTGCCTCTCCTATTCTCTCTTCTCTTTCTCTCTCTACGCCTCCTCTTGCTTCTCTCTTCTCTTCTCTCTCTACGCCCCCTCTCTGTTCTCTCTTCTCTCTCTCTCTCTGCCCCCTCCTGTTCTCTCTTCTCTATCCCACGCCCCTCTGTTCTCTCTCTTCTCTATCTCCTCTACAGCCCCTCTCTGTTCTCTCTTCTCTTCTACTTCTTACGCCCCCTCCTGTTCTCTCTCTCTTCTCTCTCTGCCCTCCTCGGTCTCTCTTCTCTTCTCTCTCTACGCCCCCTCCTGTTCTCTCTTCTCTCTCTCTCTCTACGCCCCCTCCTGTTCTCTCTTCTCTCTCCTCTCACCCCTCCTGTTCTCTCTTCTCTTCTCTCTCCTACCTGCCCTCCTCTTCTCTCTTCTCTC
This sequence comes from Oncorhynchus keta, assembly GCF_023373465.1. Taxonomy (NCBI): domain Eukaryota; kingdom Metazoa; phylum Chordata; class Actinopteri; order Salmoniformes; family Salmonidae; genus Oncorhynchus; species Oncorhynchus keta. Next base: position 6,350 of record NW_026282686.1, read on the forward strand.
TCTACTCCCCTCCTGTTCTCTCTTCTCTTCTCTCTACGCCCTCTCCTGTTCTCTCTTCTCTATCCCTCGCTCCCCTCCTGTTCTCTCTTCTCTCTCTCTCTCTCGCCCCTCCTGTTCTCTCTTCTCTTCTCTCTCTACGCCACCCTCCTGTTCTCTCTCTCTCTCTGCCACCCTCTCCTGCTCTCTCTTCTGCTCTCTTCCTCCTTTCTCTCTATCTCTCTCCACTGCCTCTGTTCTCTCTGTCTCTTCTCTCTACTGCTCTCCTCCTGTTCTCTCTTCTCTTCTCTCTCTCCCCACTCCTGTTCCTCTCTTCTATTCTCTCTCTGCTCCCTCCTGTTCTCTCTTCTCTCTCCCGACCCCTCCTGTTCTCTCTTCTCTCCTCTGCTCTCTATCTCACCTCCTGTTCTCTCTTCTCTTCTCTCTCTCCCCCTCTCCTGCTTCTCTCTCTCTCTTCTCTCTCTATCCTCCCTCCTGTTCTCTCTTCTCTCTCTCTCTCGCTCCTCCTGTTCTCTCTTCTCTATCCACGTCCTCTCCTGTTCTCTCTCTCTCTATCTCTCTCCCTCTCATCTCTCTCTTCTCTTCTCTCTCTACCTCCCTCCTGTTCTCTCTTCTCTCTCTACGCCCCTCCTGTTCTCTCTTCTCTTCTCTCTCCTTACTGAGATCTCTATCCCACCTCCCTCCTGTTCTCTCTTCTCTCTCACGAGCTCTCTATCCACGCCCCCTCCTGTTCTCTCTCTCTCTCTCTCCTATCTCTCTGTCCACGCCCCTCCTGCTCTCTCTTCTCTCTCTCTCTCACCTGCTCTTCTCTACTCCCACCTCCTGTTCTCTCTTCTCTCTCCTCGCACATCTATCCCACGCCCCTCCTGTTCTCTCTTCTCTCTCCACTGAGCTCTCTATCCACGCCCCCTCCTGTTCTCTCTTCTCTCTCACAGAGCTCCTATCCACGCCCCTCCTGTTCTCTTCCTACTCTCACGAGATCTCTATCCACGCCCCTCCTGTTCTCTCTTCTCTCTCTCTCCCCTCTCTTCTCCTATCCCGCCCCCTCCTGTTCTCTCTCTTCTCTCTACAAGCTCTCTATCCACGCCCCCTCCTGTTCTCTTTTCTTTCTCCTGAGATCTCTATCCGCCCCTCCTGTTCTCTCTTCTCTACTGGCTCTCTATCCCAAGCCCCTACCTGTTCTCTCACCCCCCTCTTCTACTCTCTACTACCACCCACCTGTTTCTCTCTCTGCATCTCTCTACACTCACCTGTTCTACTACCTCTCTCTTCTGCTCTCTACTCCCCATCTCTCTCCTCCTGTTCTCTCTCCCCTCTCTATCTCTCTCTGCCCCACCTCCCTCCCTCCTGTTCTCTCTCCCCTCTCTTCTCTTCTCTCTCTACTTGCCTCTCTCACTTCTCTCTCCTCTCTCTTATATACTCTCTCTCATTTGCCCCACTCTCTCACCTATTCTCTCTCTCCCTCTCTTCTCTTCTCTCTCTCCTTGCCTCCTCTCTGTTACTCTCTTCTCTTCTCTCTCTGCTTGCCCTCTCTCTCTGCTCTCATCGCCTGGGCCTCTCTTCTCTCTCTACACCCAGTCTCTCCCGCCTGTTCTCTCTCCCTCCCCTCTCTTAGTCTTCTCTCTCTCTACGCCCCCACCTCTCTCCCACCTGTTCTCTCTCTCCCCCTCTCTTCTCTTCTCTCTCTACACCCCTCCTCCCTCCTGTTCTCTCTTCCCCTCTCTTCTCCTCCTACACCCCACCTCTCTCCTCTGCTCTCATCCTTCTAGACCTATCGGTTGCCTTCGATACCTGTGAACCATCAGATCCTCCCTCTCCACCCTCTCCAGTTAGGCATCTCCGATGGATGCGTCCTACCTGACAGGTCGCTCCTACCAGGTAGCGTGGCGAAAATCTGTCTCCTCACCACGCGCTCTCACCACTGGTGTCCCCAGGGCTCTGTTCTAGGCCCCTCTCTTATTCTCGCTATACACCAAGTCACTTGGCTCTGTCATAACCTTACATGGTCTCTCCTATCATTGCTATGCAGACGACACACAATTAATCTTCTCCTTTCCCCCTTCTGATGACCAGGTGGCGAATCGCATCTCTGCATGTCTGGCAGACATATCAGTGTGGATGACGGATCACCACCTCAAGCTGAACCTCGGCAAGACGGGCTGCTCTCTTCCTCCCGGGAAGGACTGCCCGTTCCATGATCTCGCCATCACGGTTGACAACTCCATTGTGTCCTCCTCCCAGAGCGCTAAGAACCTTGGCGTGATCCTGGACAACACCCTGTCGTTCTCGACTAACATCAAGGCGGTGGCCCGTTCCTGTAGGTTCATGCTCTACAACATCCATGAAAGTCGACCCTGCCTCACACAGGAAGCGGCGCAGGTCTAATCCAGGCACTTGTCATCTCCGTCTGGATTACTGCAACTCGCTGTTGGCTGGGCTCCTGCCTGTGCCATTAAACCCCCTACAACTCATCCAGAACGCCGCAGCCCGTCTGGTGTTCAACCTTCCCAAGTTCTCTCACGTCACCCCGCTCCTCCGCTCTCTCCACTGGCTTCCAGTTGAAGCTCGCATCCGCTACAAGACCATGGTGCTTGCCTACGGAGCTGTGAGGGAACGGCCCTCAGTACCTCCAGGCTCTGATCCAGGCCCTACACCCAAACAAAGGGCACTGCGTTCATCCACCTCTGGCCCTGCTCGCCTCCCTACCACTGAGGAAGTACAGTTCCCGCTCAGCCCAGTCAAAACTGTTCGCTGCTCTGGCCCCCAATGGTGGAACAAACTCCTCACGACGCCAGGACAGCGGAGTCAATCACCACCTTCCGGAGACACCTGAAACCCCACCTCTTTAAGGAATACCTAGGATAGGATAAGTAATCCTTCTCACCCCCTAAAGATTTAGATGCACTATTGTAAAGTGGCTGTTCACTGGATGTCATAAGGTGAATGCACCAATTTGTAAGTCGCTCTGGATAAGGCGTCTGCTAAATGACTTAAATGTAAATGTAAATCTCTTCATATATACGCCCCACCTGTTCCTCTCATCCCCCTCTCTTCTCTCTCTCATTACCTCCCTCCCTCCTGTTCTCTCTCCCCTCTCTTCTCTTCTCTCTCTACACCCCTCTCTCCTCTGTTACTTTATATATACATATATAATATTTACATATGTCTGTTTATATATATATATGTATATATATATTTTATATATGTCATTTTATATATATATATATATATCTTCTCTTTCCACCTCTCTCACCTGGTCTCCTCTCTCTTCTCTCTAAGCACTCTCGCCTCTATCCCTCCTGTTCTCTCTCCCCTCTCTTCTCTATATATATGTATATACCTGATTATATCTATATTCCCCTCTCTTCTCTCTCTCTTCTCCTCACCTCCCTCCCTCCTGATTCTCTCTCTCCCTCCTGTTCTCTCTATTTATATCTCTTCTCTCTATCGATTCCTCTCTAGATCTCTCTCTAGCGCATCTCCCTCTGTTCTCTCTCTCTCCCCCTCACTCTCTCCTCTCTCCTCATTATCTTCTCTTCTCTCTCTACACCTCTCTCCTCCTGTTCTCTCTCTCTCCCTCTCTTCTCTCTCTACGCCCCACCTCTCTCCCTCCTGTTCTCTCTCTCTCTCCCCTCTCTTTCTCTCTACGCCTCC
>NW_026282687.1:0-41791 GCF_023373465.1 Oncorhynchus keta
CTGACCCTGTAAACAACACCTATCATACTACTATGACTGACCCTGTAAAACAACACCTATCATACTAATACTATGACTGACCCTGTAAACAACACCTATCATACTACTATGACTGACCCTGTAAACAACACCTATCATACTACTATGACTGACCCTGTAAAACAACACCTATCATACTACTATGACTGACCCTGTAAAACAACACCTATCATGCCTACTATGACTGACCCTTGAACACCTATCATACTACTATGACTGACCCTTTCAGAACACCTATCATACTACCAAAACTGTATACTACTATTTGTGAACAATCATACTACTATGACTGACCCTGTAGAACACCTATCATACTACTATGACTGACTTTTTTAACAACACCTATCATACTAATGACTGACCCTGTAAAACAACACCTATCATACTACTTTGACTGACCCTTTTGCTAAACAACACCTATCATACTACTATGACTCTACCCTGTTTTTAAACGAACACCTATCATACTACTATGACTGCAAAACCCTGTGGCTTATGGAGAGCATTTAAAACAGCACCTTTTCATACTACTATGACTGACCCTGTAAAACACCACCTATCATACTACTTTGACTGACCCTGTAAACAACACCTATCATACTACTTTGACTGACCCTGTAAAACAACACCTATCATACTACTATGACTGACCCTGTTATTTTTTATTTTTTATACCTTTTTATTTAACCAGGACCCAGTAAAAAACATATTCATACTACTATGACTGACCCTGTAAACAACACCTATCATACTACTATGACTGACCCTGTAGAACAACACCTATCATACTACTATGACTGACCCTGTAAACAACACCTATCATACTACTATGACTGCCGCCCTTTGTAACTCCATCACCTATCATACTACTATGACTGACCCTGTAAAACAACACCTATCATACTACTATGACTGACCCCTGAAAAACAACACCTATCATACTACTATGACTGACCCTGTAAAACAACACCTATCATACTACTATGACTGACCCTGTAAAAACAACACCTATCATACTACTATGACTGACCCTGTAAAACAACACCTATCATACTACTATGACTGACCCTGTAAAACAACACCTATCATGACTATTCTAAACAACACTATCATTTATGACTGACCCAGTAAAACAACACCTATCATACTACTATGACTGACCCTGTAAAACAACACCTATCATACTACTATGACTGACCCTGTAAAACAACACCTATCATACTACTATGTAAACAACACCTATCATACTACTTGACCCCTGTAAACAACACCTATCAACTTGTATGAGCTGAAAGTTTAAACAACACCTATCATACTACTATGACTGACCCTGTAAACAACACCTATCATACTACTATGACTGACCCTGTAAAACAACACCTATCATACTACTATGACTGACCCTGTAAACAACACCTATCATACTACTATGACTGACCTGTAAACAACACCTATCATACTACTATGACTGACCCTGTAAAACAACACCTATCATACTACTATGACTGACCCTGTAAAACAACACCTATCATACTACTACTGACTAAACAACACCATCATTAGTCATGACTGACCCTGTAAAACAACACCTATCATACTACTATGACTGACCCTGTAAAACAACACCTATCATTTACTACTATGACTGATTTGTAAACAACACCTATCATACTACTATGACTGACCCTGTAAAACACTACTATGACACCTATCATACTACTATGACTGACCCTGTAAAACAACACCTATCATACTACTATGACTGACCCTGTAAAACAAACACCTATCATACTACTATGACTGATCATACCTGTGACCCTGTAAACAACACCTATCATACTACTATGACTGACCCTGTAAACAACACCTATCATACTACTATGACTGACCCTGTAAAACAACACCTATCATACTACTATGACTGACCCTGTAAAACAACACCTATCATACTACTATGACTGACCCTGTAAACAACACCTATCATACTACTATGACTGACCCTGTAAACAACACCTATCATACTACTATGACTGACCCTGTAAAACAACACCTATCATACTACTATGACTGACCCTGTAAACAACACCTATCATACTACTATGACTGACCCTGTAAAACAACACCTATCATACTACTATGACTGACCCTGTAAACAACACCTATCATACTACTATGACTGACCCTGTAAACAACACCTATCATACTACTATGACTGACCCTAAACAACACCTATCATACTACTATGACTGACCCTGTAAACAACACCTATCATACTACTATGACTGACCCTGTAAAACAACACCTATCATACTACTATGACTGACCCTGTAAACAACACCTATCATACTACTATGACTGACCCTGTAAACAACACCTATCATACTACTATGACTGACCCTGTAAAACAACACCTATCATACTACTATGACTGACCCTGTAAAACAACACCTATCATACTACTATGACTGACCCTGTAAACAACACCTATCATACTACTATGACTGACCCTGTAAACAACACCTATCATACTACTATGACTGACCCTGTAAAACAACACCTATCATACTACTATGACTGACCCTGTAAACAACACCTATCATACTACTATGACTGACCCTGTAAAACAACACCTATCATACTACTATGACTGACCCTGTAAAACAACACCTATCATACTACTATGACTGACCCTGTAAACAACACCTATCATACTACTATGACTGACCCTGTAAAACAACACCTATCATACTACTATGACTGACCCTGTAAACAACACCTATCATACTACTATGACTGACCCTGTAAAAAACACCTATCATACTACTATGACTGACCCTGTAAACAACACCTATCATACTACTATGACTGACCCTGTAAAACAACACCTATCATACTACTATGACTGACCCTGTAAAACAACACCTATCATACTACTATGACTGACCCTGTAAAACAACACCTATCATACTACTATGACTGACCCTGTAAACAAACACCTATCATACTACTATGACTGACCCTGTAAAACAACACCTATCATACTACTATGACTGACCCTGGACTGACCCTGTAAAACAACACCTATCATACTACTATGGGACCCGTAAAACAACACCTATCACACTACTATGACTGACCCTGTAAAACAACACCTATCATACTACTATGACTGACCCTGTAAACAACACCTATCATACTACTATGACTGACCCTGTAAAACAACACCTATCATACTACTATGACTGACCCTACAAAAACAACACCTATCATACTACTATGACTGACCCTGTAAACAACACCTATCATACTACTATGACTGACCCTGTAAACAACACCTATCATACTACTATGACTGACCCTGTAAACAACACCTATCATACTACTATGACTGACCCTGTAAACAACACCTATCATACTACTATGACTGACCCTGTAAAACAACACCTATCATACTACTATGACTGACCCTGTAAACAACACCTATACATTAGCTATGATCAATTTGTGTGAACAACACCTATCATACTACTATGACTGACCCTGGTAAACAACACCTATCATAGAGTTTACTATGACTGACCCTGTAAAACAACACCTATCATACTACTATGACTGACCCTGTAAAACAACACCTATCATACTACTATGACTGACCCTGTATAACAACACCTATCATACTACTATGACTGACCCTGTAAAACAACACCTATCATACTACTATGACTGACCCTGTAAAACAACACCTATCATACTACTATGACTGACCCTGTAAAACAACACCTATCATACTACTATGACTGACCCTGTAAAACAACACCTATCATACTACTATGACTGACCCTGTAAAACACCACCTATCATACTACTATGACTGACCCTGTAAAACAACACCTATCATACTACTATGACTGACCCTGTAAAACAACACCTATCATACTACTATGACTGACCCTGTAAACAACACCTATCATACTACTATGACTGACCCTGTAAACAACACCTATCATACTACTATGACTGACCCTGTAAAACAACACCTATCATACTACTATGACTGACCCTGTAAAACAACACCTATCATACTACTATGACTGACCCTGTAAAACAACACCTATCATACTACTATGACTGACCCTGTAAAACAACACCTATCATACTACTATGACTGACCCTGTAAAACAACACCTATCATACTACTATGACTGACCCTGTAAAACAACACCTATCATACTACTATGATCTGACCCTGGTAAAACAACACCTATCATACTACTATGACTGACCCTGTAAAACAACACCTATCATACTACTATGACTGACCCTGTAAAACAACACCTATCATACTACTATGACTGACCCTGTAAAACAACACCTATCATACTACTATGACTGACCCCTGTAAAACAACACCTATCATACTACTCATGACTGACCCTGTAAAACAACACCTATCATACTACTATGACTGACCCTGTAAAACAACACCTATCATACTACCATGACTGATCCTGTAAAACAACACCTATCATACTACTATGACTGACCCTGTAAACAACACCTATCATACTACTATGACTGACCTTGTAAAACAACACCTATCATACTACTATGACTGACCCTGTAAAACAACACCTATCATACTACTATGACTGACCCTGTAAAACAACACCTATCATACTACTATGACTGACCCTGTAAATAAACACCTATCATACTACCATGACTGACCCTGTAAAACAAACACCTATCATACTACTATGACTGACCCTGTAAAACAACACCTATCATACTACTATGACTGACCCTGTAAAACAACACCTATCATACTACTATGACTGACCCTGTAAAACAACACCTATCATACTACTATGACTGACCCTGTAAAACAACACCTATCATACTACTATGACTGACCCTGTAAAACAACACCTATCATACTACTATGACTGACCCTGTAAAACAACACCTATCATACTACTATGACTGACCCTGTAAAACAACACCTATCATACTACTATGACTGACCCTGTAAAACAACACCTATCATACTACTATGACTGACCCTGTAAAACAATGCACCTATCTGCTACTATGTTGACTGCAAGACAACACCTAATCACTATATGATTGACCCTGTGGGGCAACGCCTATCATACTACTACGGACTGACCCATAAAACAACACCTATCATACTACTATGACTGACCCTGTAAAAACAACACCTATCATACTACTATGACTGACCCTGTAAAACAACACCTATCATACTACTATGACTGACCCTGTAAATCAACACCTATCATACTACTATGACTGACCCTGTAAAAACACATTACACTGCACCTATCATACTACTAGCGACTGACCCTGTAAACAACACCTATCATACTACTATGACTGACCCTGTACAACAACACCTATCATACTACTACGGACTGACCCTGTCATAAAACAACACCATCATACTACTATGACTGACCCTGTAAAACAACACCTATCATACTACTATGACTGACCCTGTAAAACAACACATTACACTGCACCTAAACAACACCTACTCACACTATGACTGACCCTGTAAAACAAACACCTATCATACTACTATGACTGACCCTGTACAATAAACACCTATCATACTACTACGGACTGACCCTGTAAAACAACACCTATCATACTACTATGACTGACCCTGTAAACAACACCCATCATACTACTATGACTGACCCTGTACAACAACACCTATCATACTACTATGACTGACCCTGTAAACACATTACACTGCACCTATCACACTACTATGACTGACCCTGTAAAACAACACCTATCATACTACTATGACTGACCCTGTACAACAACACCTATCATACTACTACGGACTGACCCTGTAAAACAACACCTATCATACTACTATGACTGACCCTGTAAACAACACCTATCATACTACTATGACTGACCCTGTAAACAACACCTATCATACTACTATGACTGACCCTGTAAATCAACACCTATCATACTACTATGACTGACCCTGTAAAACAACACCTATCATACTACTATGACTGACCCTGTAAAACAACACCTATCATACTACTATGACTGACCCTGTAAAACACACCTATATACTACTATGACTGACCCTGTAAAACAACACCTATCATACTACTATGACTGACCCTGTAAAACAACACCTATCATACTACTATGACTGACCCTGTAAACAACACCCATCATACTACTATGACTGACCCTGTAAAATAACACCTATCATACTACTATGATTGACTCCTAAAACAACACTATCATACTACTATGACTGTAAACAACAACACCTATCATACTACTATGACTGACCCTGTAAACAACACCTATCATACTACTATGACTGACCCTGTAAAACAACACCTATCATACTACTGCTGACCCTAACACCTATCATACTACTATGACTGACCCTGTAAAAAACAATCATACTACTATGACTGACCCTGTAAAACAACACCTATCATACTACTATGACTGACCCTGTAAACAACACCTATCATACTACTATGACTGACCCTGTAAAACAACACCTATCATACTACTATGACTGACCCTGTAAAACAACACCTATCATACTACTATGACTGACCCTGTAAACAACACCTATCATACTACTATGACTGACCCTGTAAAACAACACCTATCATACTACTATGACTGACCCTGTAAACAACACCTATCATACTACTATGACTGACCCTGTAAAACAACACCTATCATACTACTATGACTGACCCTGTAAACAACACCTATCATACTACTATGACTGACCCTGTAAAACAACACCTATCATACTACTATGACTGACCCTGTAAAACAACACCTATCATACTACTATGACTGACCCTGTAAACAACACCTATCATACTACTATGACTGACCCTGTAAAACAACACCTATCATACTACTATGACTGACCCTGTAAAACAACACCTATCATACTACTATGACTGACCCTGTAAAACAACACCTAATACTACTATGACTGACCCTGTAAAACAACACCTATCATACTACTGCGATTTGACCCTAAAACAACACCTATCATACTACTATGACTGACCCTGTAAAACAACACCTATCATACTACTATTTGACCCTGTAAAACAACACCTATCATACTACTGATGACCCTGTAAAACAACACCTATCATACTACTATGACTGACCCTGTAAAACAACACCTATCATACTACTATGACCCTGTAAAACAACACCTATCATACTACTATGACTGACCCTGTAAAACAACACCTATCATACTACTATGATTGACCCTGTAAACAACACCTATCATACTACTATGACTGACCCTGTAAATAAACACCTATCATAATATATGATTTGACCCTGTAAGCAACACCTATCATACTACTATGACTGACCCTGTAAAACAACACCTATCATACTACTATGACTGACCCTGTAAAACAACACCTATCATACTACTATGACTGACCCTGTAAAACAACACCTATCATACTACTATGACCCTGTAAAACAACACCTATCATACTACTATGACTGACCCTGTAAAACAACACCTATCATACTACTATGACTGACCCTGTAAAACAACACCTATCATACTACTATGACTGACCATGTAAAACAACACCTATCATACTACTATGACTGACCCTGTAAAACAACACATTTCACTGCACCTATCACACTACTATGACTGACCCTGTAAACAACACCTATCATACTACTATGACTGACCCTGTAAAACAACACCTATCACACTACTATGACCCTGTAAAACAACACCTATCATACTACTATGACTGACCCTGTAAAACAACACATTTCACTGCACCTATCCGTGTATTTGACAATACGACATCTAATAAAATTTGATTTGATTTTGATTTGATTAGCTCCAGAATGTGTCCAGCAGCACCACCCTGTGGGAAATACCAGGTATAGCCTGTGTCGTGTATTTGCTATCATTAAATTGAAGACATAGTTTTATCAAAGATTCCCTGTAATTAGGACAACGCGATCAAAGTAATTAATTGTGTAACTGTAATTAACTAGGAATTCGGGGCACCAAAGGAAAGTATTCAGATTACAAAGTTATAATTTCCCAATATAACCTTTCAGATATTTTCAGATCTGATCAATAGTCTTCTGATTTAATTATTTATTTATTTTTTACATCACGTTAGTCTCATTTCCAAACAGCGTAAATTGTTGGCCATCTGCACGAACCCAGTCTTGACTATGAGTCATCCATACATCAATTGTCTTAAATCATTTATTTATTACTAACTAAGTAATTCACAGAAATGCATAAACAAACAGTAAATATGGTTACATGTGGTGATAGAATGAGCCCTAGTGGGCTAAACCGACATGGCAGCTTGTTAGACAGAGGAGCGATGGTCAAACTGAATCACATCACTCTGTTCCCCCTTATCAAACTGAATCACATCACTCTGTTCCCCTTATCAAACTGAATCACATCACTCTGTTCCCCTTATCAAACTGAATCACATCACTTTGTTCCCCTTATCAAACTGAATCACATCACTCTGTTCCCCTTATCAAACTGAATCACACATCACTTTGTTCCCCTTATCAAACTGAATCACATCACTCTGTTCCCCTTATCAAACTGATTCACATCACTCTGTTCCCCTTATCAAACTGAATCACATCACTCTGTTCCCTTATCCAAACTGAATCACATCACTCTGTTCCTTATCAAACTGAATCACATCACTCATGTTCCCCTTATCAAACTGAATCACATCACTGTTCCCCTTATCAAACTGAATCACATCACTCTGTTCCCCTTATCAAACTGAGTCACATCACTGTTCCCCTTATCAAACTGGAATCACATCACTCTGTTCCCCTTATCAAACTGAATCACATCACTGTTCCCTTATCAAACTGAATCACATCACTCTGTTTCCCTTATCAAACTGATTCACATCACTCTGTTCCCCTTATCAAACTGAATTCATCACTCTGTTCCTTATCAAACTGCATCACATCACTCTGTTCCTCTTTATCAAACTGAATTGCCATCACTGTTCCCCCTTATCCAAACTGAATCACATCCTTTGTTCCCTTATCAAACTGAATCACATCACTCTGTTCCCCTCATCAAACTGATTCACATCACTCTGTTCCCCTTATCGTGTCTGAATCCATCATGTACCACATATCAAACTGAATCCCACATCACTCTGTTCCCCCTTATCAAACTGCATCACATCACTTGTTCCCCTTATCAAACTGAATCACATCACTGTTCCCCCTTATCAAACTGAATCACATCGCTTTGTTCCCCTTATCAAACTGAATCACATCACTTTGTTCCCCTTATCAAACTGAATCACATCACTCTGTTCCCCTTATCAAACTGAATCACATCACTCTGTTCCCTTATCAAACTGAATCCACATCACTCTGTTCCCCTTATCAAAGGAATTCACATCACTTCTGTTCCTTATCAAAGTGAATCACATCACTCTGTTCCCATATCAAACTGGAATCACATCCTCTGTTCCCCTTATCAAAGTGAATCGCATCACTCTGTTCCCTTATAACTGAATCACATCACTCTGTTCCCTTATCAAACTGAATCACATCACTTTCTTTTCCTTATCAAACTGAATCACATCACTTTGTTACATATCAAACTGAATCACACCACTCTGTTCCCCTTATCAAACTGGAATCACATCACTCTGTTCCCCCTTATCAAACTGGAATCACATCACTCTGTTCCCCTTATCAAACTGAATCACATCACTCTGTTCCTTTATCAAACTGAATCACATCACTCTGTTCCCCTTATCAAACTGAATCACATCCTCTGTTCCCCTTATCAAACTGAATCCACATCACTCTGTTCCCCTTATCCAAACTGAATTGCCACATCACTTTGTTCCTTATCAAACTGAATCACATCACTCTGTTCCCCTTATCAAACTGAATCACATCACTCTGCTCCCCTTATCAAACTGAATCACATCACTTTGTTCCCCTTATCAAACTGAATCACATCACTTTGTTCCCGGTCAAACTGAATCACATCACTCTGTTCCCCTTATCAAACTGAATCACATCACTCTGTTCCTTATCAAAGTGAATCACATCACTCTGTTCCCCTTATCAAAGTGAATCATCACTCTGTTCCCCTTATCAAACTGAATCACATCACTCTGTTTACATATCAAAGTGAATCGCATCACTCTGTTCCCCTTATCAAACTGAATCACATCCTCTGTTCCCCTTATCAAACTGAATTCCATCACTTTCTTCCCCTTATCAAACTGGAATCCATCACTTTGTTCCCCCTTATCAAACTGAATCACATCACTTTGTTCCTTATCAAACTGAATCCATCACTCTGTTCCCCTTATCATTGGAATCATCACTTGCTCCCCTTATCAAACTGAATCACACATCACTCTGTTCCCCTTATCAAACTGAATCACATCACTCTGTTCCCCTTATCAAACTGAATTCACATCACTTTGTTCCCCTTATCAAACTGAATCACATCACTCTGTTCCCCTTATCAAACTGAATCCATCACTTTGTTCTTTATCAAACTGGTTGCACTAAATGATTTACAACTAAAACTATTATGGTTCCTGTATGTTAAGTCAGAGCCCATCTACACTGAATACAATATAAACACAACATGAAGTGTTGTGGTGGTCCCATGTTTCATGAGCTGAACTTTTTCCATACGAGCAAAAGTTTTTTCTCAAATTCTAGACACTGTTTACATCCTTGTTTAGTGAGCATATTTCCTTGTCAAGATAATCCTATCTACCTGAGAGGTGTGGCATATCAAGAAGCTGATTAAACAGCATGATCATTACACAGTTGTACCTTGTGCTGGGGAAAATGAAAGGCCACTCTAAAAATGTGCGATTTGTCACAACACAATGCCACAGATTTCTCAAGTTTTGAGGGAGTGTGCAATTAGCATGCTGACTGCAGAATGTCCACCAGAGCTGTTGTCAGATAATTGAATGTTCATTTCTCAACCATCAGCCGCCTCCAACTTCGTTTTAGAGAATTTGGCAGTACGTCAACCGCCTCAGTACCGCAGACCATGTGCTCACGCCAGCCCAGGACCTCCACATCTGGCTTCTTCACCTGTGGGATCGTTTGAGACCAGCCACCGGACAGCTGATGAAACTGATTTTACACAACCAAAGATGTCTGCCAAAACTGTCAGAAACCGCCTCAGGGAAGCTCTTCTGCGTACTCGCTCGTCCTCACCAATTCAGCGTTGTAACAGACTTCAAATGCTCAGCTTCGATGGCCACTGGCACACTCTGAGACGCTGAGGCTCTTCACAGATGAATCCCGGTTCCAACTGTTCCTGGCTGTATGGTGTCGTGTGTACGCGTGGTTGCTGCTGTCACCGTTCTGAACAGAGTGCCCTGGCGGTGGGCATGGTATGGACAGGCATAAACTACAGGACAACAAACACAATAGCATTTTCAATGGTCATTTGAATGCACAGAGGTACCGTGATGAGATCCTGAGGCCCATTGGTGCCATTCATCCACCTCCATCCACGTCATGTTTTCAGTATGATAAAGCACGGCCCATGTCACAAGAATCTGTACACAATTCCTGGAAGCTGAAAATGTCCAAGTTCTTCCATGGCCTCCATACTTACCAGACATGTCACCCATTGAGCATGTTTGGGATGCTCTGGATCGACCTGTACGACAATGTTCAGTTCCCACCAATATCCAGCAACTTCACACAGCCATTTAAGAGGATTGGGGACAACATTCCACATGTTATTTCATGTGATTTATTTGAAGTTCAGTGTTCTGAGAGTGTTTTACATAGTAGTTGTAAGTTGTATATTCCTGTCGCTCTGTAGAAAACCAACTGGATGCTAAAGACACTGGTGTCAGATACACTGAGCCCCAGCCAGAACCGCAGCAGTGACGACACGTCAGTTAACATCAGAAATAGTCAAATGTTTAAATATATAAACAAGACATCTTTTTGGCTAAAATATTAACAATTGTGAAATTGTCAGAGGTATGTAAGATATTTCCTATTCATTTATCAGGACTTGAAAAAGTGAAATAATTAGACTTTGTATATTAATTCATGAAGTTAATGAATTAGTCTTCATGTTTATGAACTAAAAACATGTCCATAGGTGTATGATATTAACATTGTAACTATGTAAATGTGTTTTTGTATTATTTGAACCCTGAATGAGGAAATGATATAAGCAGTGTTGTGTCCAGAACATGGAATAAATATAGATTTACTGTCACTCGTTTAGCTTTCTTGTTTGTCCTGGTCTGGTCCTAGCTCACTGTTCAATCCTCCTCCTCTCCCTGTTCACTCTTTCTCTCCTCTCTCCTCTTCCTCTCCTCTCTCCTCTACTTCTCCTCTCTCCTCTTCTCTCTCCTCTCTCCTCTACCTCTCCTCCCTCCTCTTCTCTTCCTCTCCTCTCTCCTCTACCTCTCCTCTCTCCCTCTCCTCTCTCCTTCTCTCTCCTCTTCTCTCTCCTCTCTCCTCTACCTCTCCTCTCTCCTTCTCCTCTTGCTCTCCTCTCCTCTCTCCTCTACCTCTCCTCTCTCCCTCTCCTCTCCTCTACCTCTCCTCTCTCTCCTCTACCTCTCCTCTCTCCTTCTCCTCTTCCTCTCCTCTCTCCCTCTCCTCTCTCTCTACCTCTCCTCTCTCCTCTCCTCTCCTCTTCCTCTTCTTTCTCTCTGTCTCTGTATGTGTGTAGATGGAAACATGGACGATCATGAACTGAACGGAGCCACAGAACAGGGTCGCCCTGCTCAAAGGTAATACATATTTAATGTTTTATTGCGTCTCATTGCCATAAAATCTGAAGAGAGGTAGCTGGATGGATCAACAGTGCCAAACCTGGCTGAATATATATATATACATGGAGCTATAGGGATGGGGAGGCCAAACCTGGCTGAATATATATATATATATATGGAGCTTTAGGGATGGGGAGGCCAAACCTGGCTGGTGCCTGGGGGACTATTGAATATATATGGAGCTTTAGGGATGGGGAGGCCAAACCTGGCGGGTGCCTGGGGGACTATTGAATATATATGGAGCTTTAGGGATGGGGAGGCCAAACCTGGCTGGTGCCTGGGGACTATTGAATATATATGGAGCTTTAGGGATGGGGAGGCCAAACCTGGCTGGTGCCTGGGGGACTATTGAATGATATATGGAGCTTTAGGGATGGGGAGGCCAAACCTGGCTGGTGCCTGGGGGACTATTGAATATATATGGAGCTTTAGGGATGGGGAGGCCAAACCTGGCTGGTGCCTGGGGGACTATTGAATGATATATGGAGCTTTAGGGATGGGAGGCCAAACCTGGCTGAATATATATATATATGGAGCTTTAGGGATGGGGAGGCCAAACCTGGCTGGTGCCTGGGGGACTATTGAATTACATGTGGAGCTTTAGGGATGGGAGGCCAAACCTGGCGGGTGCCTGGGGGACTATTGAGGTATATGGAGCTTTAGGGATGGGAGGCCAAACCTAGCTGGTGCCTGGGGGACTATTAATATATATGGAGCTTTAGGGATGGGAGGCCAAGCCTGGCTGGTGCCTGAGGGACTATTGAATACATATGGAGCTTTAGGGATGGGGAGGCCAAACCTGGCGGGTGCCTGGGGGACTATTGAATACATATGGAGCTTTAGGGATGGGAGGCCAAACCTGGCTGGTGCCTGGGGGACTGAATTGATTGCCTGGGGACTGAATATATATGGGCTTTAGGATGAGGAGGCCAAACCTGGCTGGTGCCTGAGGACTATTGAATATATATGGAGCTTTAGGGATGGGAGGCCAAACCTGGCTGGTGCCTGGGGGACTATTGAATATATGGAGCTTTAGGGATGGGAGGCCAAACCTGGCTGGTGCCTGGGGGACTATTGTGAAATATATGGAGCTTTAGGGATGGGAGGCCAAACCTGGCTGGTGCCTGGGGGACTATTGAATATGGAGCTTTAGGGATGGGAGGCAAACCTGGCTGGTGCCTGAGGGACTATTGAACATATGGAGCTTTAGGGATAGGAGGCCAAACCTGGCTGGTGCCTGAGGACTATTGAATATGTGGAGCTTTAGGGATGGGAGGCCAAACCTGGCTGGTGCCTGGGGGACTATTGAATATATATGGAGCTTTAGGGATGGGGGCCAAACCTGGCTGGTGCCTGGGGGACTATTGAATATATATGGAGCTTTAGGGATGGGGAGGCCAAACCTGGCTGGTGCCTGGGGGACTATTGAATACATATGGAGCTTTAGGGATGGGAGGCCAAACCTGGCGGGATGCCTGCCTGGGGACTATTGAATATATATGGAGCTTTTAGGGATGGGAGGCCAAACCTGGCTGGTGCCTGGGGGACTATTGAATACATATGGAGCTTTAGGGATGAGGAGGCCAAACCTGGCTGGTGCCTGGGGGACTGTGAAATATATATGGAGCTTTAGGGATGGGGAGGCCAAACCTGGCTGGTGCCTGGGGACTGTGAAATATATGGAGCTTTTAGGGATGGGAGGCCAAACCTGGCTGGTGCCTGGGGGACTATTGAATATATATGGAGCTTTAGGCATGGGAGGCCAAACCTGGCTGGTGCCTGGGGACTATTGAATATATATGGAGCTTTAGGGATGGGGAGGCCAAACCTGGCTGGTGCCTGGGGGACTATTGAATATGGAGCTTTAGGGATGGGAGGCCAAACCTGGCTGGTGCCTGGGGACTATTTACCGGTCAAAGTTTTAGAACACCTACTCATTCAAGATTTTTTTCTTTCTTTTTTAAAATTTCCTACGTTGTGGAATAATAGTGAAGACATAAGCACTATGAAATAACACATATGGGAATAAATATAGTAACCAAAAAGTGTTAAGCAAATCAAATATATTTTAGATTCTTCAAAGCAATACCCTTTGACTTGTTGACAGCTTTGCACTCTCTTGTCATTCTCTCAACCAGCTTCACCTGGAATGCTTTTCCAACAGTCTTGAAGAGTTCCCATATGCTGAGCACTTGTTCGCTGCTTTTATTTCACTCTGCGGTCCGACTCATCCCAAACCATCTCAATTGGGTTGAGTTCGAGGATTGTGGAGCCAGGTCATCTGATGCAGCACTCCATCACTCCTTATTGGTCAAATATCCCTTACACAGCCTGGAGGGTGTGTTGGGTCACTGTCCCTGTTGAAAAACAAATGATAGTCCCACTAAGCACAAACCAGAGGGGATGGCGTATGCTACCAGAATGATGTGGTTGCCGTGCTGGTTAAGTGTGATTTGAATTCTAAATAAATCACAGACAGTGTCACCGAGAAAAGCTCCATCACACCTCCTTTAACAAATACAATGATATTTCTCCGTAAACAAATGAACAGACTTTCAGCATGCTTATAGAAGGGCACTCAGCATGTACTGCACTGACACAAATGACGGATGATTGGTTGAAAGACATTGATAATAGAAATACTGTGGGAGATGTACTGTTAGATTTCAGTGCAGCCTTTGTGTGTGACCATAACCTGTTGTTGAAAACATATGTGCTGTAGCTTTTCAACCTCTGCCATATTGTGGATTCAAAGCTATTTATCTAATAGAACTCAAAGGGGTTTTCTTTAAGACAGTCACAACATTGCATTAATCAGGCTGCTAGAATAGGTCTCATACCTTCAGCATCAACAGCTGTTACCTTGTTCTGGGAATAGATCTTATACCTTCAGCATCAACAGCTGTCACCGTGTTCTGGAATAGATCTTATACCTTCGCATCAACTTAGCTGTTACGTGTTCTGGAATAGATCTTATACCTTCAGCATCAACAGCTGTCACCTTGTTCTGGAATAGATCTCATACCTTCAGCATCAACAGCTGTTACCTTGTTCTGGAATAGATCTTATACCTTCAGCATCAACAGCTGTCACCGTGTTCTGGAATAGATCTTATACCTTCAGCATCAACAGCTGTCACCTTGTTCTGGAATAGATCTCATACCTTCAGCATCAACAGCTGTTACCTTGTTCTGGAATAGATCTTATACCTTCAGCATCAACAGCTGTCACCGTGTTCTGGAATAGATCTTATACCTTGGCATCAACAGCTGTCACCTTGTTCTGGAATAGATCTTATACCTTCAGCATCAACAGCTGTCACCTTGTTCTGGAATAGATCTCATACCTTCAGCATCAACAGCTGTCACCTTGTTCTGGAATAGATCTTATACCTTCAGCATCAACAGCTGTCACCTTGTTCTGGAATAGATCTTATTTCTTCAGCATCAACAGCTGTCACCTTGTTCTGGAATAGATCTTATTTCTTCAGTATCAACAGCTGTCACCTTGTTCTGGAATAGATCTCATACCTTCAGCATCAACAGCTGTCACCTTGTTCTGGAATAGATCTCATACCCTTCAGCATCAACAGCTGTCACCTTGTTCTGGAATAGATCTTATTTCTTCAGTATCAGCAGCTGTCACTTGTTCTGGAATAGATCTCATACCTTCAGCATCAACAGCTGTCACCTTGTTCTGGAATAGATCTTATTTCTTCAGCATCAACAGCTGTCACCTTGTTCTGGAATAGATCTTATACCTTCAGCATCAACAGCTGTCACTTTGTTTGGAATAGATCCTCATACCGCTGGCATCAACAGCTGTCACTTTGTTCTGGAATAGATCTCATACCTTCAGCATCAACAGCTGTCACCTTGTTCTGGAATAGATCTCATACCTTCAGCATCAACAGCTGTCACCTTGTTCTGGAATAGATCTCATACCTTCAAATCAACAGCTGTCACCTTGTTCTGAATGATCTCATACCTTCAGCATCAACAGCTGTCTTGTTCTGGAATAGGTCTCATACCTTCAAGCATCAGCTGTCCAGCAGAGTGGCTGCTGGAGGGATTAGGGTTGGGGTGGTGGACCTGACAGAGTGGCTGCTGGAGGGATTAGGGTTGGGGTGGTGGACCCTGACAGGTGGCTGCTGGAGAGGGTAGGGTTGGGGTGGTGGACCCTGACAGGTGGCTGCTGGAGGGATTAGGGTTGGGGTGAGTGGACCCTGACAGAGTGGCTGCTGGAGGGTAGGGTTGAGGTAGTGGACCCTGACAGAGTGTCTGCTGGAGGGATTAGGGTTGGGGTGGTGGACCCCAGACAGAGTAGCTGGAGGGATTAGGGTTGGGGTGGTGGACCCTGACAGAGGGGCTGCTGGAGGATTAGGGTTGGGGTGGTGGACCCTGACAGAAGTGGCTGCTGGGGGATTAGGGTTGAGGTGGTGGACCCTGACAGAGTGGCTGCTGGAGGGATTAGGTTTGGGGTGGTGGACCCTGACAGAGTGGCTGCTGGAGGGATTAGGGTTGGGGTGGTGGACCCTGACAGAGTGGCTGCTGGGATTAGGGTTGGGGTGGTGGACCCTGACAAGTGGCTGCTGGAGGATTAGGTTTGGGGTGGTGGACCCTGACAGAGTGGCTGCTGGAGGGATTAGGGTTGGGGTGGTGGACCTGACAGAGTGGCTGCTGGAGGGATTAGGGTTGGGATGGTGGACCCACAGAGTGGCTGCTGGAGGGATTAGGGTTGGGGTGGTGGACTCTGACAGATGGGCTGCTGGAGGGATTAGGGTTGGTGGACCCTGACAGAGTGGCTGCTGGAGGGATTAGGGTTGGTGGACCCCTGACAAGTGCTGCTGGAGGGATTAGGGTTGGGGTGGTGGACCTTGACAGAGTGGCTGCTGGAGGGATTAGGGTTGGGAGTGGTGGACCCTGACAGAGTGGCTGCTGGAGGGATTAGGTTTGGGGTGGTGGACCCCTGACAGAGTGGCTGCTGGAGGGATTAGGGTTGGGGTGGTGGACCCTGACAGAGTGGCTGCTGGAGGATTAGGGTTGGGGTGGTGGACCCTGACAGAGTGGCTGCGGGAGGGATTAGGTTTGGGGTGAGTGGACCCTGACAGAGTGGCTGCGGGAGGGATTAGGGTTGGGGTGGTGGACTGACAGGTGGCTGCTGGAGGGATTAGGAGTTGGGGTGGTAGACCTGACAGAGTGGCTGCTGGAGGAGGGTTGAGGTGGTGGACCCTGACAGAGGGCTGCTGGAGGGTAGGGTTGGGTGGTGGACCATGACAGAGTGCTGCTGGAGGGTAGGGTTGGGGTGGTGGACCCTGACAAGTGGCTGCTGGAGGGATTAGGGTTGGGGTGGTAGACCATGACAGAGTGGCTGCTGGAGGGTAGGGTTGGGGTGGTGGACCCTGACAGAGGGGCTGCTGGAGGGTAGGGTTGGGGTGGTGGACCTGACAGAGGGCTGCTGGAGGGATTAGGGTTGGGGTGGTGGACCCTGACAGAGGAGGGCTGCTGGGATTAGGGTTGGGGTGGTGGACCCTGACAGAGTGGCTGCTGGAGGCATTAGGGTTGAGGTGGTGGACCCTGACAGAGGGGCTGCTGGAGGGATTAGGGTTGGGGTGGTGGACCCTGACAGAGTGGCTGCTGGAGGCAGCCAGCCACGTGTGGTGGTTATACAGATACGGTACAGATGATCAAGGCGATATAACGTATGCTGGGGTATTTGGAAATACCGACGCCTCGCAGAGATGTTTGCTACGCCAGAGTGCATGCTGGGGTATTTGGAAATACCGACGCCTCGCAGAGATGTTTGCTACGCCAGAGTGCATTCAACTATTAAGTGAAGTATAACTAAGAAGTGTGAAATTATCCAGCTCAGGGCTCCAGCTATGCATGTGGTTTGCTAACTTGCTCGCTGTCAAGATCAAGCTTCTCGGTAACAGCTGAGACATTCAACCCCCTCCTGGATCCAGATCCAGGTTTTATTTTAAATAGCTCTACTTCTGTGCACATTGGGGAATACCATATACCCCTGTATGGTGCATAAATGGTATGAACATCTGCATGCTGCCCAACCCTATCCATAACTTCCTGATCAATTATGAAAACATAAATACACAACTGACTTTTGATAAGTTTTTCTGTGGCCTGCGTGGCCTTTCAAATCTAAGCACCAGCCTCTGCATCACATGTACTTTGTACAGCTGCCAGCATGGGTTCAGATCCCACCCACCGCTCGAGCACCCTCATCTCCTTCCTTTCCTTTATGCCTATATCTAACTATATCCCACCTGTCTGTCCTGGTCTAGATGAGCTGCGGATGGCCAACCTGGAGCCTGGGGACAGAGAGCAGGTGATTCACCACCTCCACAGAGAGCTGCTGGAGGCCCAGGACTTGGCCAACACAGGCAAGCAGAAGTGTCTGCAGCTCCAGGCCTTACTGGAGGAGGAGAGGAGGAGTAACAGGCAGCAGACTGAGGAGTCAGCCAAGCAGATCCAGTACCTACAGAGTGAGTATAGTACCGATCAGTACCTACAGACTGAGGAGTCAGCCATGCAGATCCAGTACCTGCAGAGGGAGGATGGTACCGATCGGTACCTGCAGAGGGAGTTAACTAGAGCACGCGTCACGAGCCTGAGACACTCTGCCAGACCACTGACTCTCATGAGCCCCTCTTTTATAAAAGCCCGCTTGGAGCTTGAGTGGCCCAACCAGAGCCCAGACCTGAACCCGACCGAACATCTCTAGAGAGACCTGAAAATGCTGTGACGCTCCCCATCCAACCTGACAGAGCTTGAGAGGATCTGCAGAGAAGAATGGGAGAAACTCTCCAAATACAGGTGTGCCACGCTTGTAGTGTCATACCCACGAAGAATCTCACGGCTGTAATCACTGCCAAAGGTGCTTCAACAAAGTACTGAGTAAAGGGTCTGAATACTTATGTAAATTGTTTTAGTTGAGTATTTTTATAAAACAATGATACATTTCTGCCATGCTAGAGTCAACTGTAAGTGCTGTTATTGTGAAGCCTAGGAGCAACAACGGCTCAGCCGTGAAGTGGTAGGCCACACAAACTCACCGAACAGGACCGCCGAGTTCTGAAGCGCGTAGCTCATAATAATTGTTTGTCTTCGGGTTGGAGCACTCACTACCGAGTTCCAAACTGCTGACGTTGCTGCAAAGAATTGTTCGTTGGGAGCTTCATGAAATGAGTTTCCTTGGCCGAGTAGCCGCACACAAGCCTAAGATCACCATGCCAAACTTCGTCTTGAGTGGTGTAAAGCTCACCTGCCATTGGACTCTGGAGCTGTGGAAACGCGTTCTGCCCGACTGCATAATGCCAACTGTAAAGTTTGGTGGAGGTGGAATAATGGTCTGGAGCTGTTTTTCATGGTTCGGGCGAGGCCCCTTAGTTCCAGTGAAGGGAAATTTACCGATTCAGCATGAAATGATATTCTAGAAGATTCCATGCTTCCAACTTTGTGGCAACAGTTTGGGAAGACCCTTTCCTGTTTCAGCATGACAATGCCCCTGTGCACAAAGTGAGGTTGTCTAGTGGAAAGCTGAAGAGTGGAGGCTGTTATAGCAGTAAAGGCGGGACCAACTGTATGTTAATGCTCAAGATTTTGTGATGAGATGTTCGAAGAGCAGGTGTCAACATACGTTTAGCCATCTAGTGTACACTGAGTGTACAAAACATGAAGGACATCTTCCTATTAATGACTTGCACTCAGAACAACCTGAATTAGTCGGCATGGACTCTACAAGGTGTCAAGCGTTCCACAGGGATGCTGGAAGAGCCTCCATTCGTCAGGGCATGGACTCTACAAGGTGTCAAGCGTTCCACAGGGATGCTGGAAGAGCCTCCATTCGTCAGGGCATGGACTCTACAAGGTGTCAAGCGTTCCACAGGGATGCTGGAAGAGCCTCCATTCGTCAGGGCATGGACTCTACAAGGTGTCAAGCGTTCCACAGGGATGCTGGAAGAGCCTCAATTCGTCAGGGCATGGACTCTACAAGGTGTCAAGCGTTCCACAGGGATGCTGGAAGAGCCTCCATTCGTCAGGGCATGGACTCGACAAGGTGTTGAAAGCGTTCCACAGGGATGCTGGAAGAGCCTCAATTCGTCAGGGCATGGACTCTACAAGGTGTCAAGCGTTCCACAGGGATGCTGGAAGAGCCTCAATTCGTCAGGGCATGGACTCGACAAGGTGTTGAAAGCGTTCCAACATGAGATGCTGGAAGAGCCTCAATTCGTCAGGGCATGGACTCGACAAGGTGTTGAAAGCGTTCCACAGGGATGCTGGAAGAGCTTCAATTCGTCAGGGCATGGACTCGACAAGGTGTTGAAAGCGTTCCACAGGGATGCTGGAAGAGCTTCAATTCGTCAGGGCATGGACTCGACAAGGTGTTGAAAGCGTTCCAACATGAGATGCTGTCCCATGTTGACTCCAAGGCTTCCCACAGTTGTCAAGTTGGCTGGATGTCCTTTGGGTGGTGGACCGTACATGATATACACTAGAAACTGTTAAGCGTTATATACCCAGTAGCTCTGAATCAAACCGGTTCGCCTGGGCACCTACTACCATACCCCGTTCAAAGGCACTTACATCTTTTGTCTTGCCCATTCACCCTACGAGTGGCACACACACACAATCCATGTCTCAATTATCCAAAGGCTTAAAAATCCCTCTTTAACCCCGTCTCCTCCCTTCATCTACACTGATTGAAGTGGATTTAACAAGTGACATCAATAAGGGATCATAGCTTTCACCTGGTCAGTCTTTCATGGAAAGAGTTATTCCATATTATGTGTGTATATGAAAGTATATACGATCTGTTTCCAGGTCAGTTGGGCGAGAGATGTTCTATATTATATAGTGTATATGAAAGTATATACCATCTGTTTCCAGGTCAGTTGGGGAAGCTAGCGGTAGACATGGAGGAGCTGAAGGAGCAGAGAGAGAGCAGCATCAGCAGCACACAGGAGGAGCTGTACTCTGCTCAGGAGGAGGTGCTAGTTCTCCACCACGCCATGGAGGCCGCCACGGCCGAGAGGGAGCGAGACATCGCCGCCCTGCAGAGGGATCTGGGAGGTGTCACGGCCGAGTTGGAGAAGTGGCGTCAGGCTGCGTCGAAATACGAACAGGAGATCAACTCCCTGCAGGCCACCTTCCAACAGCAGAGCCTGCACCAGCACCAGCAGAGAACTAACGATCTACAAGGTACGATACTATACTAACCCTTCCAACAGCAGAGAACTAACGATCTACAAGGTACGATACTATACTAACCCTTCCAACAGCAGAGAACTAACGATCTACAAGGTACGATACTATACTAACCCTTCCAACAGCAGAGAACTAACGATCTACAAGGTACGATACTATACTAACCCTTCCAACAGCAGAGCCTGCACCAGCAGAGAACTCCTGATCTACAAGGTACATTGCCATACTATGTTAATCTAACTTGGAAATTAACTTCTTTTCATTGGGAGATTTCCATCCACAACTACAACATTTTCCGTCAAGATTGAACTGTCAAAGGGGAGGAGTTGCAATCTACTGCAGAGATTACCTGCAAAGTTCTGTCATACTTTCCAAACAGTTTGAGCTTCTAATTTTAAAAATGAATCTCCAGAAATAAGTCTCACTGTTGCTGCCTGTTATAGACGCCCGTCAGCTCCCAGCTGACTACCATATGTGAATTGATTGCCCCCATCTATCTTCAGAGTTCATACTGTTAGGTGACCTAAACTGGGATATGTTTAGCACCCCGGCCATCCTACAATCTAAGCTAGACGCCCTCAATCTCACACAAGCATCAAGGAACCCACCAGGTACAACCCTAAATCCGTAAATATGGGCACCCTCATAGATATTATCCTGACCAACTGGCCCTCCAAATACACCTCCGCTGTCTTCAATCAGGATCTCAGTGATCACTGCCTCATTGCCTGTATCCGTTATGGGTCCGCAGTCCAACGACCACCCCTCATCACTGTCAAACGCTCCCTAAAATACTTCTGCGAGCAGGCCTTTCTAATCGACCTGGCCCGGGTATCCTGGAAGGATATTGACCTCATCCCGTCAGTTGCGAATGCCTGGTTGTTCTTACAAAGTGTTTTCCTCACTATCTTAAATAAGCATGCCCCTTTCAAAAAATGTAGAACTAAGAACAGATATAGCCCTTGGTTCACTCCAGACCTGACTGCCCTCGACCAGCACAAAAACATCCTGTGGCGGACTGCAATAGCATCGAATAGTCCCCGCGATATGCAACTGTTCAGGGAAGTCAGGAACCAATATACACAGTCAGTCAGGAAATCAAAGGCTAGCTTTTCCACTTCCTGGTTGGATTTTTCTCAGGTTTTTGCCTGCCATATGAGTTCTGTTATACTCACAGACATCATTCAAACAGTTTTAGAAACTTCAGAGTGTTTTCTATCCAATACTAATAATACTATGATTATATTAGCTTCTGGAACAGAGTAGGAGGCAGATCACTCTGGGCACGCTATTCATCCAAAAGTGAAAATGCTGCCCCCTATCCCAAAAAGGTTAACAAACCTCCAGACGAGCTTCAATGCCATACAACTCTCCTTCTGTGGCCTTCAACTGCTCTTAAATGCTAGTAAAACTAAATGCATGCTTTTTAACCGATCGCTGCCCGCATCCGCCCGCCCACCTAGCATCACTACTCTAGACGGTTCTGACTTAGAATATGGGGACAACTACAAATACCTAGGTGTCTGGCTAGACTGTAAACTCTCCTTCCAGAGCAATATTAAGCATCCTCAATCCAATATTAAATCTAGAATCAGCTTCCTATTTCGCAACAACGCCTCCTTCACTCACGCTGTCAAACATACCCTCGTAAAACTGACTATCCTACCGATCCTCGACTTCGGCGATATCATCTATAAAATAGCCTCCAACACTCTACTCAACAAATTGGATGCAGTCTATCACAGTGCCATCTGTTTTGTCACCAAAGCCCCATACACTACCCACCATTGTGACCTGTACGCTCTTGTTGGTTGGCCCTCGCTTCAAACTCGTCGCCAAACCCTCTGGCTACAGGTCATCTACAAGTCTTTTCTAGGTAAAGCCCCGCTTTGTCTCAGCTCACTGGTCACTATAGCAACACCCATCCGTAACAAGCGCTCCAGCAGGTATATTTCACTTGTCACCTCCAAAGCCAATTCCTCCTTTGCCCACCTTTCCTTCCAGTTCTCTGCTGCCAATGACTGGAACGAATTGCAAAAATCACAACTCCCTCACTAACTTTAAGCATCAGCTATCTGAGCAGCTCACAGATCGCTGCAGCTGTACACAGCCCATCTGTAAAAAGCCCACCTTCCATACTACGGCCTATTTATTGCCGTACCTCCTTACACACACTGTAAAAAAAAATGTTTCTATTGTTGTTGACTTTACGTTTGTTTATCCCATGTGTAACTCTGTGTTGTTGTTTTTGTTGCACTGCTTTGTTTGTCTTGAGCCAGATTGTGTTGTAAATGAAAACTTGTTCTCAACTAGCCTACCGTTCAATAAAGGGTTAGGGTTATATATATAAATACCTGATTAAATAAAGGGTTATATATATAAATACCTGATTAAATAAAAGGGTTATATATATAAAATACCTGGTTAAATAAAGGTTCGAGTTATATATATATATAAATACCTGGTTCAATAAAGGGTTAGGGTTATATATATAAATACCTGGTTAAATAAAAAGTTGGTTATATATATATAAAGTACCTGGTAACGACAGGACAGGTTATATATATAAATACCTGGTTAAATAAGGGTTATATATATAAATACCTGGTTAAATAAAGGGTTATATATATAAATACCTGAGTTAAATAAAGGAGTTGAGGTTATATATATAAATACCTGGATTAAATAAAAGGAGTTAAGGTTATAATATAATAGTGTTAGTGTAAGTTAGGTTGTATCTTCATCTAATTATTTATGAATAAAATAAAGGTTAGGGTTATATATAAATACCTGGTTCAAATAAAGTTACTCTATATAAATACCTACCAGTTAAATAAGGAGTTAGGAGTTATATATATAAATACCTGGTTAAATAAGGTGTTATATATATATAAACACCTGGTTAAATAAGGGTTAGGGTTGTAAATGATGTCTCAACTGGCCGACCTGGTTAATAAAGGAGTTAGGGTTATATATATAAACACCTGGTTAAATAAAAGGGTTATATATATAAACACCTGGTTAAATAAAGGTTATATATATAAACACCTGGTTAAATAAAGGGTTATATATATAAACACCTGGTTAAATAAAGAGGTTATATATATATAAACACCTGGTTAAATAAAGGTTTATATATATAAACACCTGGTTAAATAAAGGGTTATAGTATATAAACACCTGGTTAAATAAAGGGTTATATATATAAACACCTGGTTAAATAAAGGGGTTATATATATAAACACCTGGTTAAATAAAGGTATATATATATATAAACACCTGTAGTTAAATAAAGGGTTATATATATAAATACCTGGTTAAATAAGGTTAAGGTTATATATATAAATACCTGGTTAAATAAAGGTTATATATATAAATTTAGTTAAAAAAAGGTTATATATATAAATACCTGGTTAAATAAAGGAGTTAGGGTTATATATATAAACACCTGGTTAAATAAGGTTATATATATATAAACACCTGGTTAAAAAATTTAGGGTTATAAATGATGTCTACCTGGTAAAATAAAGGAGTTAGGGTTATATATATAAATACCTGGTTAAATAAAGGTTAGGGTTATATATATAAACACCTGGTTAAATAAAGGTTAGGAGTTATATATATAAACACCTGGTTAAATAAAGGGTTATATATATATAAACACCTGGTTAAATAAAGGTTATATATATAAATACCTGGTTAAATAAAGGGGTTATATATATAAACACCTGGTAAAATAAAGGGTTATAAATAAATACCTTGTTAAATAAAGGGTTGTTATATATATAAATACCTGGTTAAATAACCGGGTGTTTATATATCAACCCTTATTTAACCGAATTACCTGGTTTATATATATATAACCCTGGATTTAAATAAAAGTGTTTATATATATAACCTAAATAAAGGGTTAGAGTTATATATACCTTATCGGTTGTTATATTAGGAGTTATATATATAAATACCTGGTTAAATAACAAGGTTGTTCTATATATAAATACCTGGTTAAATAAAGGGTAGGGTTATATATATAAATACCTGGTTAAAAAAGTGTTATATATATAAATACCTGGTAAAATAAAAGGTTATGGTTATATATATAAATACCGGTTAAATAAAAGGGGTTATATATATATAAATACCTGGTTAAATAAAGGAGTTGCTGTTTATATATATAAATACCTGGTTAAATAAGGAGTTAGGTTATATATAAAACCTGGATTAAATAAAGGGTTAGGTTATATATATAAATACCTGGTAAACATAAAGGGTTAGGGTTATATATATATAAACACCTAGTTAAATAAAGCTATATATATATAAATACCTGGTTAAATAAAAGGAGTTATATATATAAACACCCGGTTTAAATAAGCGGGTTATATATGGATTAAACACCCGGTCAAACAAAAGTAAAGTTGGTTTATATATAAATGCCTAGTAAAATAAAAGGAGTTATATATATAAATACCTGGTAAAATAAAGGGTTAGGGTTATATATATAAATACCTGGTTAAATAAAGGGTTATATATAACACCTGGTTAAACAAAGGGTTATATATATAAATACCTGGTTAAATAAAGGGTTATATATATAAACACCCTGGATTAAATAAAGGGTTAGGGTTATATATATAAATACCTGGTTAAATAAAGGGTTACCTAGTTATATTTATAAACAATTAGTTAAACAAAGGGTTAGGGTTATATATATAACAATGTTTTATCTGGTTAAATAAAGGGCATATATATAAACATCTGGTTAAATAAAGGGTTATATATATATAATACCTGGTTAACAAAGGGCTAGGGCTATATAGATAAACACCTGGTTAAATAAAGGCTATATATATTACAAAGGGTTATATATATAAATACCTGGTTAAATAAAGGGTTATATATATAAATACCTGGTTAAATAAAGGTTATATATATAATACCTGGTTAAAATAAAGGGTTAGGGTTATATATATAAATACCTGGTTAAATAAAGGTTATATATAAATACCAATAACAAATAATATAGTTATTACAACACCCAATAAACAAAGGGCCATATACATAAACAATCTGGCTAAACAAAAGGAATATGTTACATAAACTGGTTAAATAAATATTAGGGCTATATATGCAACACCTACTAAATGTGCTATTATATTATATAAACATCCACAACAAAGGCTATATAGATAAACAATCTGGTTAAACAAATGGCTATATATATACAATTGGTTAAATAAAAATAAAGGGTTATATATATAACACCTGGTTAAATAAAGGGTTAGGTTATATATATATAAATACCTGGTTAAATAAAGGGTTATATAGATAAATACCTGGTTAAATAAAGGGTTATATATATATATAAATACCTGGTTAAATAAAGGGTTATATAGATAAATACCTGGTTAAATAAAGGGTTATATATATATATAAATACCTGGTTAAATAAAGGTGAAATAAAACATGTAAAACGAAAAAAGAACACGTTCTTATTTCCAATGACGGCCTCCTACGGGGCCCTGGGATCATTCAAAATAAATATAGGACAAAGACACATCACAACAAGAGAGACCTAAGACAACAGCATGGCAGCAACACATGACAATACCGCATGGTAGCACCACAGCATGGTAGCACCACAGCATGGTAGCACCACAACATGGTAGCAACACAGCATGGCAGCAACACATGACAATACAGCATGGTAGCACCACAACATGGTAGCAGCACAACATGGTAGCAACACATGACAATACAGCATGGTAGCACCACAACATGGTAGCAGCACAACATGGTAGCAACACATGACAATATCTGCATGGTAGCACCACAACATGGTAGCAGCACAACATGGTAGCAACACATGACAATACAGCATGGTAGCACCACAACATGGTAGCACCACAACATGGTAGCAACACAACATGGTAGCATCACAATATGGTAGCAACACATGACAATACAGCATGGTAGCACCACAACATGGTAGCAACACAACATGGTAGCATCACAATATGGTAGCAGCACAGCATGGTAGCAACACAACATGGTAGCAGAACAACATGGTAGCAGCACAACATGGTAGCAACACAACATGGTAGCGGCACAACATGGTAGCCGCACAACATGGTAGCCACACAATATGGTAGCAACACATGACAATACAGCATGGTAGCAACACAATATGGTAGCAGCACAACATGGTAGCAACACAACATGGTAGCACCATAACATGGTAGCAGCACCACATGGTAGCAACACATGACAATACAGCATGGTAGCACCACAACATGGTAGCCGCACAATATGGTAGCAACACTTGACAATTCAGCATGGTAACAGCACAATATGGTAGCAGCACAACATGGTAGCAAAACATGACAATACAGCATGGTAGCAGCACAATGGTACAAACACCTACTACCATTTTGCCTTCATCCCGTCTGTTATATGTAACTAATGGCTCAAGAAGAATTGATGAATGTTTAAGGCTCAGCACAATGAGTTCAGTGACTGTTCAGTGACTGTTCAGTGACTGTTCAGTGACTGTTCAGTGAGAATCAGCTGTTGTAACCTGTTCACATCTCCCTGTAGGGGAGTTTCAGCGTCTTCAGAAGGACTGTCCCAGTCTGCAGCAGGAGTGTGAGTGTCTCCGTTCTGAGAAGACGACCCTGGTGAACAGACTACACGGACTGGAGACAGACCTGGACAGGTGGGTCTACACACTGCAGATGGGGGGGTGTAGCTCTGACTGTCAACTGAACACCATAGCCGTCACACTAGACATGTTAGGTGGTGGGTCGAGGTCACTCCCACCCCAACTAAAGGAAGTGGTCAGTTCTGCAAAGTGTTGCCTTTTCAGTGTTTAATAGTCACATGTACAGGGTTACAGGTGTTATTACAGTGTAATAGTCACATGTACAGGGTTGCAGGTGTTATTACAGTGTTTAATAGTCACATGTACAGGGTTACAGGTGTTATTACAGTGTTTAATAGTCACATGTACAGGGTAGCAGGTGTTATTACAGTGTTTAATAGTCACATGTATAGGGTTACAGGTGTTATTACAGTGTTTAATAGTCACATGTACAGGGTAGCAGGTGTTATTACAGTGTTTAATAGTCACATGTACAGGGTTACAGGTGTTATTACAGTGTTTAATAGTCACATGTACAGGGTTACAGGTGTTATTACAGTGTTTAATAGTCACATGTACAGGGTAGCAGGTGTTATTACAGTGTTTAATAGTCACATGTATAGGGTTACAGGTGTTATTACAGTGTTTAATAGTCACATGTACAGGGTTGCAGGTGTTATTACAGTGTTTAATAGTCACATGTACAGGGTTACAGGTGTTATTACAGTGTTTAATAGTCACATGTATAGGGTTACAGGTGTTATTACAGTGTTTAATAGTCACATGTACAGGGTTGCAGGTGTTATTACAGGGTACAGTGTTTAATAGTCAAATGTACAGGGTTACAGGTGTTATTACAGTGTTTAATAGTCACATGTATAGGGTTACAGGTGTTATTACAGTGTTTAATAGTCACATGTACAGGGTAGCAGGTGTTATTACAGTGTTTAATAGTCACATGTACAGGGTTGCAGGTGTTATTACAGTGTTTAATAGTCACATGTACAGGGTTACAGGTGTTATTACAGTGTTTAATAGTCACATGTACAGGGTTACAGGTGTTATTACAGTGTTTAATAGTCACATGTACAGGGTTACAGGTGTTATTACAGTGTTTAATAGTCACATGTACAGGGTTACAGGTGTTATTACAGTGTTTAATAGTCACATGTACAGGGTTACAGGTGTTATTACAGGGTACAGTGTTTTAATAGTCACATGTACAGGGTTACAGGTGTTATTACAGGGTACAGTGTTTAATAGTCACATGTACAGGGTTACAGGTGTTATTACAGGGTACAGTGTTTAATAGTCACATGTACAGGGTTACAGGTCATTGTTACAGTGTTTAATAGTCACATGTACAGGGTTACAGGTGTTATTACAGGGTACAGTGTTTAATAGTCACATGTACAGGGTTACAGGTGTTATTACAGTGTTTAATAGTCACATGTACAGGGTAGCAGGTGTTATTACAGTGTTTAATAGTCACATGTACAGGGTAGCAGGTGTTATTACAGTGTTTAATAGTCACATGTACAGGGTTGCAGGTGTTATTACAGTGTTTAATAGTCACATGTACAGGGTAGCAGGTGTTATTACAGGGTA
The DNA here is from genome assembly GCF_023373465.1 of Oncorhynchus keta. Classification (NCBI taxonomy): domain Eukaryota; kingdom Metazoa; phylum Chordata; class Actinopteri; order Salmoniformes; family Salmonidae; genus Oncorhynchus; species Oncorhynchus keta. Next base: position 30,405 of record NW_026282687.1, read on the forward strand.
CAGTGTTTAATAGTCACATGTACAGGGTTACAGGTGTTATTACAGTGTTTAATAGTCACATGTACAGGGTAGCAGGTGTTATTACAGTGTTTAATAGTCACATGTACAGGGTTACAGGTGTTATTACAGTGTTTAATAGTCACATGTACAGGGTTACAGGTGTTATTACAGGCACAGTGTTTTAATAGTCACATGTACAGGGTTACAGGTGTTATTACAGGCATGTTTAATAGTCACATGTACAGGGTAGCAGGTGTTATTACAGTGTAATAGTCACATGTACAGGGTAGCAGGTGTTATTACAGTGTTTAATTGTCACATGTACAGGGTTACAGGTGTTATTACAGTGTAATAGTCACATGTACAGGGTTACAGGTGTTATTACAGTGTTTAATAGTCACATATACAGGGTTACAGGTGTTATTACAGGGTTTAATAGTCACATGTACAGGTGTTATTACAGTGTTTAATAGTCACATGTACAGGTGTTATTACAGGGTACAGTGTTTAATAGTCACATATACTGGGTTACAGGTGTTATTACAGTGTTTAATAGTCACATGTACAGGGTTACAGGTGTTATTTACATTTACATTTCACATTTAAGTCATTTAGCAGACGCTCTTATCCAGGAGCGACTTACAAATTGGTGCATACACCTTATGACAACCAGTGGAACAGCCACTTTGCATCTAAATCTTGTTGGGGGAAGGGGTGAGAAAGATTACTTACCCTTACTTACCGCTATCCTAGGTATTACAGGGTACTGTGTTTAATAGTCACATGTACAGGGTTACAGGTGTTATTACAGTGTTTAATAGTCACATGTACAGGGTTACAGGTGTTATTACAGTGTTTAATAGTCACATGTACAGGGTTACAGGTGTTATTACAGTGTTTAATAGTCACATGTACAGGGTAGCAGGTGTTATTACAGTGTTTAATAGTCACATGTATAGGGTTACAGGTGTTATTACAGTGTTTAATAGTCACATGTACAGGGTAGCAGGTGTTATTACAGTGTTTAATAGTCACATGTACAGGGTTACAGGTGTTATTACAGTGTTTAATAGTCACATGTACAGGGTTACAGGTGTTATTACAGTGTTTAATAGTCACATGTACAGGGTTAGCAGGTGTTATTACAGTGTTTAATAGTCACATGTATAGGGTTACAGGTGTTATTACAGTGTTTAATAGTCACATGTACAGGGTTGCAGGTGTTATTACAGTGTTTAATAGTCACATGTACAGGGTTACAGGTGTTATTACAGTGTTTAATAGTCACATGTATAGGGTTACAGGTGTTATTACAGTGTTTAATAGTCACATGTACAGGGTTGCAGGTGTTATTACAGGGTACAGTGTTTAATAGTCACATGTACAGGGTTACAGGTGTTATTACAGTGTTTAATAGTCACATGTATAGGGTTACAGGTGTTATTACAGTGTTTAATAGTCACATGTACAGGGTTACAGGTGTTATTACAGTGTTTAATAGTCACATGTACAGGGTTGCAGGTGTTATTACAGTGTTTAATAGTCACATGTACAGGGTTACAGGTGTTATTACAGTGTTTAATAGTCACATGTACAGGGTTACAGGTGTTATTACAGTGTTTAATAGTCACATGTACAGGGTTACAGGTGTTATTACAGTGTTTAATAGTCACATGTACAGGGTTACAGGTGTTATTACAGTGTTTAATAGTCACATGTACAGGGTTACAGGTGTTATTACAGGGTACAGTGTTTAATAGTCACATGTACAGGGTTACAGGTGTTATTACAGGGTACAGTGTTTAATAGTCACATGTACAGGGTTACAGGTGTTATTACAGTGTTTAATAGTCACATGTACAGGGTTACAGGTGTTATTACAGTGTTTAATAGTCACATGTACAGGGTTACAGGTGTTATTACAGGGTACAGTGTAATAGTCACATGTACAGGGTTACAGGTGTTATTACAGTGTTTAATAGTCACATGTACAGGGTTAGCAGGTGTTATTACAGTGTTTAATAGTCACATGTACAGGGTATGCAGGTGTTATTACAGTGTTTAATAGTCACATGTACAGGGTACAGGTGTTATTACAGTGTTTACTAGTCACATGTACAGGGTTACAGGTGTTATTAGGGTACAGTGTTTAATAGTCACATGTACAGGGTTACAGGTGTTATTACAGGGTACAGTGTTTAATAGTCACATGTACAGGGTAGCAGGTGTTATTACAGTGTTTAATAGTCACATGTACAGGGTAGCAGGTGTTATTACAGGGTACAGTGTTTAATAGTCACATATACAGGGTTACAGGTGTTATTACAGGGTACAGTGTTTAATAGTCACATGTACAGGGTTACAGGTGTTATTACAGGGTACAGTGTTTAATAGTCACATGTACAGGGTAGCAGGTGTTATTACAGTGTTTAATAGTCACATGTACAGGGTTACAGGTGTTATTACAGTGTTTAATAGTCACATGTACAGGGTTACAGGTGTTATTACAGTGTTTAATAGTCACATGTACAGGGTTACAGGTGTTATTACAGTGTTTAATAGTCACATGTACAGGGTTACAGGTGTTATTACAGTGTTTAATAGTCACATGTGCAGGGTTACAGGTGTTATTACAGTGTTTAATAGTCACATGTACAGGGTTACAGGTGTTATTACAGGGTACAGTGTTTAATAGTCACATGTACAGGGTTACAGGTGTTATTACAGTGTTTAATAGTCACATGTACAGGGTTACAGGTGTTATTTACATTTACAGTTACATTTAAGTCATTTAGCAGACGCCTATCCAGAGCGACTTACAAATTGGTGCATACACCTTATGACAACCAGTGGAACAGCCACTTGCATCTAAATCTTGTTGGGGGGAAGAGGGTGAGAAAGATTACTACGCTTACTTACCCTATCCTAGGTATTACAGGGTACTGTGTTTAATAGTCACATGTACAGGGTTACAGGTGTTATTACAGTGTTTAATAGTCACATGTACAGGGTTACAGGTGTTATTACAGGGTACAGTGTTTAATAGTCACATGTACAGGGTTACAGGTGTTATTACAGGGCAGTGTTTAATAGTCACATGTACAGGGTTACAGGTGTTATTACAGGGTACTGTGTTTAATAGTCACATGTACAGGGTTACAGGTGTTATTACAGTGTTTAATAGTCACATGTACAGGGTAGCAGGTGTTATTACAGGGTACAGTGTTTAATAGTCACATGTACAGGGTTACAGGTGTTATTACAGGGTACTGTGTTTAATAGTCACATGTACAGGGTTACAGGTGTTATTACAGTGTTTTATAGTCACATGTACAGGGTTAGCAGGTGTTATAGGTACAGTGTTTAATAGTCACATGTACAGGGTTACAGGTGTTATTACAGTGTTTAATAGTCACATGTACAGGGTAGCAGGTGTTATTACAGGGTACAGTGTTTAATAGTCACATGTACAGGGTTACAGGTGTTATTACAGGGTACAGTGTTTAATAGTCACATGTACAGGGTTGCAGGTGTTATTACAGTGTTTAATAGTCACATGTACAGGGTTACAGGTGTTATTACAGTGTTTACTAGTCACATGTACAGGGTAGCAGGTGTTATTACAGTGTTTAATAGTCACATGTACAGGGTTGCAGGTGTTATTACAGTGTTTAATAGTCACATGTACAGGGTTACAGGTGTTATTACAGTGTTTAATAGTCACATGTACAGGGTTACAGGTGTTATTACAGTGTTTAATAGTCACATGTACAGGGTTACAGGTGTTATTACAGTAGTTTAATAGTCACATGTACAGGGTTACAGGTGTTATTACAGTGTTTAATAGTCACATGTACAGGGTTACAGGTGTTATTACAGGTACAGTGTTTAATAGTCACATGTACAGGGTTACAGGTGTTATTACAGTGTTTAATAGTCACATGTACAGGGTTACAGGTGTTATTACAGTGTTTAATAGTCACATGTACAGGGTTACAGGTGTTATTACAGTGTTTAATAGTCACATGTACAGGGTTACAGGTGTTATTACAGTGTTTAATAGTCACATGTACAGGGTAGCAGGTGTTATTACAGGGTACAGTGTTTAATAGTCACATGTACAGGGTTACAGGTGTTATTACAGTGTTTAATAGTCACATGTACAGGGTTACAGGTGTTATTACAGTGTTTAATAGTCACATGTACAGGGTTACAGGTGTTATTACAGGGTACAGTGTTTAATAGTCACATGTACAGGGTTACAGGTGTTATTACAGTGTTTAATAGTCACATGTACAGGGTTACAGGTGTTATTACAGGGTACAGTGTTTAATAGTCACATGTACAGGGTTACAGGTGTTATTACAGTGTTTAATAGTCACATGTACAGGGTTACAGGTGTTATTACAGTGTTTAATAGTCACATGTACAGGGTAGCAGGTGTTATTACAGTGTTTAATAGTCACATGTACAGGGTTGCAGGTGTTATTACAGTGTTTAATAGTCACATGTACAGGGTTACAGGTGTTATTACAGTGTTTACTAGTCACATGTACAGGGTAGCAGGTGTTATTACAGTGTTTAATAGTCACATGTACAGGGTTACAGGTGTTATTACAGTGTTTACTAGTCACATGTACAGGGTTACAGGTGTTATTACAGTGTTTACTAGTCACATGTACAGGGTTAGCAGGTGTTATTACAGTGTTTAATAGTCACATGTACAGGGTTACAGGTGTTATTACAGGGTACAGTGTTTAATAGTCACATGTACAGGGTTACAGGTGTTATTACAGTGTTTAATAGTCACATGTACAGGGTTACAGGTGTTATTACAGGGTACAGTGTTTAATAGTCACATGTACAGGGTTACAGGTGTTATTACAGTGTTTACTAGTCACATGTACAGGGTTACAGGTGTTATTACAGGGTACAGTGTTTAATAGTCACATGTACAGGGTTACAGGTGTTATTACAGTGTTTAATAGTCACATGTACAGGGTTAGCAGGTGTTATTACAGTGTTTAATAGTCACATGTACAGGGTAGCAGGTGTTATTACAGTGTTTAATAGTCACATGTACAGGGTTACAGGTGTTATTACAGTGTTTACTAGTCACATGTACAGGGTTACAGGTGTTATTACAGGGTACAGTGTTTAATAGTCACATGTACAGGGTAGCAGGTGTTATTACAGTGTTTAATAGTCACATGTACAGGGTTAGCAGGTGTTATCAGGGTACAGTGTTTAATAGTCACATGTACAGGGTAACAGGTGTTATTACAGTGTTTAATAGTCACATGTACAGGGTTACAGGTGTTATTACAGGTGTTTAATAGTCACATGTACAGGGTTACAGGTGTTATTACAGTGTTTAATAGTCACATGTACAGGGTTGCAGGTGTTATTACAGTGTTTAATAGTCACATGTACAGGGTACAGGTGTTATTACAGGGTACAGTGTTTAATAGTCACATGTACAGGGTACAGGTGTTATTGCAGTGTTTAATAGTCACATGTACAGGGTTACAGGTGTTATTACAGTGTTTAATAGTCACATGTACAGGGTTACAGGTGTTATTACAGTGTTTAATAGTCACATGTACAGGGTTACAGGTGTTATTACAGGTACAGTGTTTAATAGTCACATGTACAGGGTAGCAGGTGTTATTACAGTGTTTAATAGTCACATGTACAGGGTTACAGGTGTTATTACAGGGTACAGTGTTTAATAGTCACATGTACAGGGTTACAGGTGTTATTACAGTGTTTAATAGTCACATGTACAGGGTTACAGGTGTTATTACAGTGTTTAATAGTCGCATGTACAGGGTTACAGGTGTTATGTACAGTGTTTAATAGTCACATGTACAGGGTAGCAGGTGTTATTACAGTGTTTAATAGTCACATGTACAGGGTTACAGGTGTTATTACAGTGTTTAATAGTCACATGTACAGGGTAGCAGGTGTTATTACAGTGTTTAATAGTCACTGCACAGGGTTTACAGGTAACATTACAGGGTACAGTGAAAATATTAGGCTGCTCCAGTCCAACACGCAGTGAAATAATAATGAAAAATGGTAATAAAATAATAGTATGGGGTGGGGTAGGTTTCACCATAGGGGGAAATTGAGCAGCATGATCATTGGGGTGGTGTGATGACCATAGGTGGAAATTGTTGGCATGACTGGGCTGAGGAAAGAGAGGAATGACCATAGGGAACAGCAGCATGATCATTGGGGTGGGGGTGGGTGACCATAGGGGAACAGCAGCATGATCATTGAGGAGGTGGGGGGAATGACCATAGGGGGAACAGCAGCATGATCATTGGGGTGGGGAGTAGCGGGTAAGGTTAGTGAGAGTTAAGGGTGTGGGGGGACTATTGTCCAGGTTTACCACGCCTGAGTGATTGAAGCAGAGAGGGCAGGGCGTGGCTGGGCTAGCAGGTATTTAACTGTCTGGGTGTGAAAGAGGTGGTTGGGCCAGCAGGTATTTAACTGTCCCGTGGTTAGAGGCATGGGCTTAGCAGGCATTTAAACTGTCTGGGTGTGGGGTAGAGGTGGCTGGGCTAGCAGGTATTTAACTGTCTGGTGTGGGTAGAGGTGGCTAGGCTAGCAGGTATTTGACTGTCTGGGGTGTGGGGAAGAGGTGGTTGGGCTAGCAGGTATTTAACTGTCGTGTGGGGTAGAGGTGGCTGGCCACAGGTAGTGACAGTTTGGATGGGGTAGAGGTGGCTGGGCTAGCAGGCATTTAACTGTCTCGTGGGGTAGAGGTGGCTGGGCTAGCAGGTATTTAACTGTCTCGGTGGGGTCGAGGTGGCTCGGCTAGCAGGTATTTAACTGTCTCGTGTGGGGGTAGAGGTGGCTAGGGGTTTTCTAGCAGGTATTTAACTGTCTGGGGTGAGGTAGAGGTGGCTGGGCTAGCAGGTATTTGACTGTCTGGGTGTGAGGTAGAGGTGGGATGGGCTAGCAGGTATTTAACTGTCTGGGTGTGAGGTAGAGGTGGCTGGGCTAGCAGGTAGTGACAGTCTGGGTGTGGTAGAGGTGGCTGGGCTAGCAGGTATTTAACTGTCTGGGTGTGGGGAAGAGGTGGCTGGGCTAGCAATACATTTAACTGTCTCGGGTGTGGGGCAGAGGTGGCTGGGCTAGCAGGTATTTAACTGTCTGGGTGTGAGGTAGAGGTGGCTGGGCTAGCAGGTAGTGACAGTCTGGGTGTGGGGTGTGGCTGGGCTAGCAGGTATTTAACTGTCTGGGTGGGGTAGAGGTGGTTGGGCTAGCAGGTATTTAACTGTTTGGGTGTGGGGAAGAGGTGGTTGGGCTAGCAGGTATTTAACTGTCTCGTGTGGGGTAGAGGTGGCCTGGGCTAGCAGGTAGTGACAGTCTGGGTGTGAGGTAGAGGTGGCTGGGCTAGCAGGTATTTAACTGTCCCGTGGGGCAGACAGCTGTCTGGGTGTGGGGAAGAGGTGGTTGGGCTAGCAGGTATTTAACTGTCTCAGGTATTTAACTGTGGGAGGTAGAGGTGGCTGGGCTAGCAGGCAGTGACAGTCTGGGTGTGGGGTAGAGGTGGCTGGGCTGTATTTAACTGTCTGAAGGTGTGGGGAAGAGTGGCCAAGCAGTCTAGGTGTAGAGGTAGAGTGGCTAGCAGGCGAGCTGGGTGTGGGCAGGGAGTGTATTGGCCAGCAGGCATTTCTGGAGTGTGGGGGTAGAGGTGGCTGGGCTAGCAGGTATTTAACTGTCTGGGTGTGGGGAAGGGTGGTGGGCTAGCAGGTGTGGGGGTAGAGGTGGCTGGGCTAGCAGGTATTTAACTGTCTGGGTGTGGGGAAGAGTGTGGTTGGGCTGTATTTAACTCTCGTGTGGGGTAGAGGTGGCTGGGCTAGCAGGTAGTGACAGTCTGGGTGGGGGAAGAGGTGGCTGGGCCAGCAGGTATTTAACTGTCTGCGTGTGGGGAAGAGGTGGCTGGGCTAGCAGGTATTTAACTGTCTCGTGTGAGGTAGAGGTTGGCTGGGCTAGCAGGTATTTAACTGTCTGGGTGTGGGGAAGAGGTGGTTGGGCTAGCAGGTAGTGACAGTCTGGGAGTGGGGCAGAGGTGGCTGGGCTAGCAGTAGTGACAGTCTGGGTGTGGGGGTAGAGGTGGCTGGGCTAGCAGGTATTTAACTGTCTCGTGTGGGGTAGAGGTGGCTGGGCCAGCAGGTATTTAACTGTCTGGGTGTGGGGAAGAGGTGGTTAGGCTAGCAGGCATTTAACTGTCTCGTGTGGGGTAGAGGTGGCTGGGCCAGCAGGTATTTAACATGGGTGTGGGGGAAGAGGTGGTGACAGTCTGGGTGTGGCTGGGTTGAGGTGGACAGTCTGGGTGTGGGGTTGAGGTGACTGGGTATTTAACTGTCTCGTGTGGGGTAGTGGTGGGGGCTAGCAGGTATTTAACTGTCTGGGTGTGAGGTAGAGGTGGCTGGGCAGCAGGCATTTAACTGTCTGGGTGTGGGGTAGAGGTGGCTGGGCTAGCAGGTATTTAACTGTCGTGTGGGGTAGAGGTGGCTGGGCAGCAGGTAGTGACAGTCTGGGTGTGAGGTAGAGGTGGCTGGGCAGCAGGTAGTGACAGTCTGGATGTGGGGGTAGAGGTGGCTGGGCTAGCAGGTATTTAACTGTCTCGTGGGGTAGAGGTGGCTGGGCTAGCAGGTATTTAACTGTCTGGGTGTGAGGTAGAGGTGGCTGGGCCAGCAGGTAGTGACAGTCTGGGTGTGGGGTAGAGGTGGCTGGGCCAGCAGGTATTTAACTGTCCAGTGGGGGAAGAGGTGGCTGGGCAGTCTGGGCTAGCAGGTAGTGACAGTCTGGGTGTGGGAAGAGGTGTCTGGGCTAGCAGGTAGTGACAGTCTGGATGTGGGGTAGAGGTGGCTGGGCTAGCAGGTAGTGACAGTCTCGTGTGGGGTAAAGGTGGCTGGGCTAGCAGGTATTTAACTGTCTAGGTGTGGGCAGAGGTGGCTGGGCTAGCAGGTAGTGACAGTCTGGGTGTGGGAGTAGAGGTGGCTGGGCTAGCAGGTATTTGACTGTCTGGGTGTGGGGAAGAGGTGGCTGGGCTAGCAGGTATTTAACTGTCTGGAGTGTGGGTAGAGGTGGCTTACTAGCAGGCAGTGACAGTCTGGGTGTGGGGTAGAGGTGGCTGGGCTAGCAGGTATTTAACTGTCTGGGTGTGGGGAAGAGGTGGCTGGGGCATTTAGTGACAGTCTGGGTGTGGGGTAGAGGTGGCTGGGCTAGCAGGCATTTTTAACTGTCTGGGGTGTGAGGTAGAGGTTGGTTGGGCTAGCAGGTATTTAACATCTCCTGTGGGAGTAGAGGTGGCTGGGCTAGCAGGTAGTGACAGTCTGGGTGTGAGGTAAGAGGTGGCTGGGAGCGGGTGACAGTCTGGATGTGGGGTAGAGGTGGCTGGGCTAGCATGTATTTAACAGTCTCGTGTGGGCAGAGGTGGCTGGGCTAGCAGGTATTTAACTGTCTGGGTGTGAGGTAGAGGTGGCTGGGCTAGCAGGTATTTAACTGTCTGGGTGTGTGAAGAGGTGGTTGGGCCAGCAGGCATTTAACTGTCCTCGGGTGGGGGTGCAGGAGGGCTGGGCTTGGCAGGCAGTGACAGTCCGGGTGTAAATGATGTGGTCACTAGCAGGCATTTAACTGCTCCCGTGTGGGGTAGTGGTGGCTGGGCTAGCAGGTATTTAACTGTCTGGGTGTGAGGTAGAGGTGGCTGGGCTACAGGTATTTAACTGTCTGGGTGTGAGGTAGAGGTGGCTGGGCTAGCAGGTAGTGACAGTCTGGGTGTGGGGTAGAGGTGGCTGGGCTAGCAGGTATTTAACTGTCTGGGTGTGGGGAAGAGGTGGCTGGGCTAGCAGGTATTTAACTGTCTCGGTGTGAGGTAGAGGTGGCTGGGCTAGCAGGTAGTGACAGTCTGGGTGTGGGGTAGAGGTGGCTGGGCTAGCAGGTATTTAACTGTCTGGGTGTGGGGTAGAGGTGGCTGGGCTAGCAGGTAGTGACAGTCTGGGTGTGGGGTAGAGGTGGCTGGGCTAGCAGGTATTTAACTGTCTCGTGTGGGGTAGAGGTGGCTGGGCTAGCAGGTAGTGACAGTCTGGGTGTGAGGTAGAGGTGGCTGGGCTAGCAAGTAGTGACAGTCTGGATGTGGGGTAGAGGTGGCTGGGCTAGCAGGTATTTAACTGTCTCGTGTGGGGTAGAGGTGGCTGGGCTAGCAGGTATTTAACTGTCTGGGTGTGAGGTAGAGGTGGCTGGGCTAGCAGGTAGTGACAGTCTGGGTGTGGGGTAGAGGTGGCTGGGCTAGTAGGTATTTAACTGTCTGGGTGTGGGGTAGAGGTGGCTGGGCTAGCAGGTAGTGACAGTCTGGGTGTGGGGTAGAGGTGGCTGGGCTAGCAGGTATTTAACTGTCTGGGTGTGGGGAAGAGGTGGCTGGGCTAGCAGGTATTTAACTGTCTCCTGTGGGGTAGAGGTGGCTGGGCTAGCAGGTAGTGACAGTCTGGGTGTGGGGTAGAGGTGGCTGGGCTAGCAGGTAGTGACAGTCTGGGTGTGGGGTAGAGGTGGCTGGGCTAGCAGGTATTTAACTGTCTGGGTGTGGGGTAGAGGTGGCTGGGCTAGCAGGTATTTAACTGTCTGGGTGTGAGGTAGAGGTGGCTGGGCTAGCAGGTATTTAACTGTCTGGGTGTGGGGAAGAGGTGGCTGGGCTAGCAGGTATTTAACTGTCTGGGTGTGAGGTAGAGGTGGCTAGCTAGCGGGTAGTGACAGTCTGGGTGTGAGGTAGAGGTGGCTGGGCTAGCAAGTAGTGACAGTCTGGATGTGGGGGTAGAGGTGGCTGGGCTAGCAGGTATTTAACTGTCTCGTGTGGGGTAGAGGTGGCTGGGCTAGCAGGTATTTAACTGTCTGGGTGTGAGGTAGAGGTGGCTGGGCTAGCAGGTAGTGACAGTCTGGGTGTGGGGTAGAGGTATTTAACTGTCTGGGTGTGGGGTAGAGGTATTTAACTGTCTGGGTGTGAGGTAGAGGTGGCTGGGCTAGCAGGTAGTGACAGTCTGGGTGTGGGGTAGAGGTGGCTGGGCTAGTAGGTATTTAACTGTCTGGGTGTGGGGTAGAGGTGGCTGGGCTAGCAGGTAGTGACAGTCTGGGTGTGGGGTAGAGGTGGCTGGGCTAGTAGGTATTTAACTGTCTGGGTGTGGGGTAGAGGTGGCTGGGCTAGCAGGTATTTAACTGTCTCCTGTAGGGTAGAGGTGGCTGGGCTAGCAGGTAGTGACAGTCTGGGTGTGAGGTAGAGGTGGCTGGGCTAGCAAGTAGTGACAGTCTGGATGTGGGGTAGAGGTGGCTGGGCTAGCAGGTATTTAACTGTCTCGTGTGGGGTAGAGGTGGCTGGG
>NW_026282688.1:0-12445 GCF_023373465.1 Oncorhynchus keta
GTATTATTGAGGCTCTGAGGGGACTAAGGTAGTATCAGATCATTTAGAGGAGGTAGTATTATTGAGGCTCTAGGGGACTAAGGTAGTATCAGATCATTTAGAGGAGGTAGTATTATTGAGGCTCTGAGGGGACTAAGGTAGTATCAGATCATTTAGAGGAGGTAGTATTATTGAGGCTCTGAGGACTAAGGTAGTATCAGATCATTTTAGAGGAGGTAGTATTATTGAGGCCTCTGAGGGGACTACATGTAGTATCAGACTCATTTTAGAGGAGGTAGTATTATTGAGGCCTGAGGGGACTAAGGTAGTATCAGATCATTTAGAGGAGGTAGTATTATTGAGGCTCTGAGGGACTAAGGTAGTATCAGATCATTTAGAGGAGGTAGTATTATTGAGGCTCTGAGGGACTAAGGTAGTATCAGATCATTTAGAGGAGGTAGTATTATTGAGGCTCTAAGGGGACTAAGGTAGTATCAGATCATTTAGAGGAGGTAGTATCATTGAGGCCTAAGGACTAAGGTAGTATCAGATCATTTAGAGGAGGTAGTATTATTGAGGCTCTAAGGGACTAAGGTAGTATCAGATCATTTAGAGGAGGTAGTATCATTGAGGCTCTAAGGGGACTAAGGTAGTATCAGATCATTTAGAGGAGGTAGTATTATTGAGGCTCTAAGGCAGGGGTGTCAAAGTCAAATGGACGGAGGGCCAAATAAAAAATTTAGCTACAAGCCGAGGGCCGGACTGTTCGAATGTTCATTGAAAAATTTTTAAATGACGATATAGTCTAGTGAACCTAATTGAACCTACTGAAAACCTAACAAATATATTCCAATATGATCAGATAAATAAAGCAATATTTTCTTATGGCTCTGTCAGTAATCTTTAATTTTCAACAGACACAAAAGACAAATTTCCTTTATATAAAAATCCCCATAACATGAACATTAAATGAAAGAAACCGGTATTCAAGGCACCATCAGTAGCCTATATTTTCTATTTTAGCAAAAGTGGGCTAAATTTACTTCAAAGAAAAAAACAATAATAGCAATTTTCTATCATCCACTCAACTGAAATATTTTTAAAATATAATTGGATTGAAATACAATAAAATAAAGTGCAAAAATCTATTAATCAAAAACAACACTTTGTTTAAGGAGAAGTAACATGCAGTGAAAACAAATATTAAACTTGAACTGAGTAAAAACTCTAAATATGTGATTGCACAGTAATGTTCACTTGTTTGAGGTTGAGGGTGATACTTGGTGGTGTCCCATCTTTTCCACAAGTTCATCAATGTTCGGGGTAAGGCTCTGAGCTGAGGAAATCCTCAGAATTGAGTGGAGGTGTTCAGCAGTAAGTCGACTTCTGTGTGATGTTTTGTTCAAGTTCATCAAAGAAAACAGTTGTTCACACAGGTATGTGCTGCCAAACATAGACAACGTTTGAGCAGCCTGGATGCGCAGCTGGGGCATTGTGTCGGGAGGAAACGGGCGAACTCCGCAGCACCCACTGCCGCATATTTTGCCCTCAGTGCATCATTGCATTGAGGTCAATCAACTCCATTTGAGGTTTGGTGGTGAGCTTTCCACGTCAACAGCAAATGGGTTACCGAGCAGTTCCAACCTGCTTTTTGTGCTTCAAAGTCAGCAAATCAAGGCCGAAAGTCAGCGGCAAGCATACCTATTTTATCAGCCAACTGTGCGCTCTGTGGAACGCACTGGTAGAGAGCTTCTCTTCATGGTCTGGCAGCTGGGAAAGGGCTCAAATTTTCTTCCGCATCTGCGTCTCCCACAGAGTCAAGGCTTTGGCTTTAAATGCCTTCACTGTACTGTACATATCAGAGATGACACGATCCCGAATCCTGCAGCTGCAAGTTCATTGCATTCAGATGACTCGTAATGTCACACAGAAAAGCCATTTCACACAGAAACATTTCGTCTTGGAGTTGTGTTGTGTCTTTCCCTTTGCTGTCCAAGAACAGACAAATTCCCTACGAAGCTCGAAACATCTTTGAAGCACCTTTCCCTGGCTTAGCCATCGCACCTCTGTGTGATAAGGCAAATCACCATGCTCGCTTCTTAACTCACAGAAATGCTTGAACTGGCGGTGATTCAAACCTTTGGCTCTGATAAAGTTAACTGTGCGTGATGATGCTCATTACATGCTCCATTTTCAAGGCTTTGATCGCACAACGCTTCCTGGGTGTATGATACAATGATAAGCTGTCAGCTCACCTGTCGCGTTTTCTCTTGCATCTTTTCCCGTGATCTTCGCCACCAGTCCGCTCCTGTGTCCACACATCGCAGGTGCCTGGCCGGTTGTCAAACCCACGAGTTTTTCCCAAGGCAGCTCCATCTCATTTTACACATCTTGACACCTTCTTCATACAAATCATGCCCGTAGTTGTGCCATGCATAGGACGTAAAGCCAAAAACTCCTCTGTCACGCTTAGGCTGGAGTCCACTCCGCGGATGAAAATTGACAACTGGGCAATGTCAGAAATGTCGGTGCTTTCCATCCACAGCCAAGGAATATGCAATGAAATCTTTTCCCTTTTCACAAGCTGCTCTTAGATTGATGGACAACTGGTCTACTCTCGGCAATGGTGTTTCTGCTCAGACTCACATTTAAAAAGAGTTGCCTTTTCTGGGCAAACTTCGTCACAAACTTTAATCATGCAGTTTTTGATGAAATCCCTCCGTAAATGGCCGGGCTGATTTAGCGATCTCTTCTGCCAAATAAAACTGGCCTTGACAGCAGCCTTGCCTTGTGATTTGGCTTTTTTGAACAGAGCCTGTCGAGATTTGAGGCCTCGTTTTAATTCCTCTGCCTTTTGTAGCCTTTGTTCCATGTCCATATTCTTGTTTTTGTCCGCGTGTTTCGCTTTCTCATAATGTCGTCTCAGATTATACTCTTTCAGTACCGCCACACTTTCTCCACAGAAGACACACAGGTTTTCCAGCTACCTCCGTGAACAAATACTCCGACTCCCACCTTGTTTGAAACTCGGTTCTTCAGTGTCCACCTTCCGTTTTGCCATTTTTGATGGGTATCTGAAAGTTAATTTTACTGTATGTTGACAACTGCTGTGCCAATAAATATTGAAATGAAGCAGCCTACTGCTCGGTAAAGGCCGCCTCAAGCATTGTGGGAAATGTAGTATTGGTGCGTGTAAAAGATTCATGGCTGCCGTTTGCTGCGGCTCATGGCCGGTTCTAATAATAAATCAAGATCATCCCAGGGTTTAAAAAACCTTCTCGCTGGCCGGAGGGCCCGCGGCCTTGACTCTGACATATGTGCTCTTAAGGGGACTAAGGTAGTATCAGATCATTTAGAGGAGGTATTATTGAGGCTCTGAGGGGACTACAGTAACAGATCATTTAGAGGAGGTAGTATTATTGGAGGCTCTGAGGGGACTAAGGTAGTATCAGATCATTTAGAGGAGGTAGTATTATTGAGGCTCTGAGGGGACTACGGTAGTATGCAACAGATATGCTCAGGAGGAGGACCCTGATGTGTTTTCACGAGGTCAACGTTCTACTAGGATATAGAGGGCAGATCATCTTTCCTGGAGACTTTAACCTTCATCTAATGGGCAGATCATCTTTCCTGGAGACTTTAACCTTCATCTAATGGGCAGATCATCTTTCCTGGAGACTTTAACCTTCATCTAATGGGCAGATCATCTTTCCTGGAGACTTTAACCTTCATCTAATGGGCAGATCATCTTTCCTGGAGACTTTAACCTTCATCTAATGGGCAGATCATCTTTCCTGGAGACTTTAACCTTCATCTAATGGGCAGATCATCTTTCCTGGAGACTTTAACCTTCATGGGGGCGGCAGGGTAGCCTAGTGGTTAGAGCGTTGGACTAATAACCGGAAGGTTGCATGTTCAAACCCCCAAGCTGACAAGGTACAAATCTGTCGTTCTGCCCCTGAACAGGTAGTTAACCCACTGTTCCTAGGCCGTCATTGAAAATAAGAATTTGTTCTTAACTGACTTGCCAAGTTAAATAAAGGTAAAATAAATCAAACTAATGGGCAGATTGTCCTTAATGGAGACTTTAACCAAGTGATGGACAATAGGATTGATAGAAGTACATTCACACTCCACGCCAAAGGATAGACTTGGAATACATATGAAGATATGGGCCTTACAGACATGGGGATTAGTCCATCCTAATTGATAGTGGGAGAAAACAGTATATTCTCTGTCATAAGACACACTCCAGAAAATATTTCTTCCTGATATCTAATTTCATGGTTAATAATGATTGCAAGATTGGTCCAATTGTCCTCACAGATCATGCTATAGTAGAGTTACATGATATAAACTCTGAAAATATGAGGTAGGGTAGATTTATTTATTTTTATTTCACCTTATTTAACCAGGTAGGCTAGTTGAGAACACCTTTATTTAACCAGGTAGGCTAGTTGAGAACAAGTTCTCATTTGCAACTGCGACCTGGCCAAGATAAAGCATAGCAGTGTGAACAGACAACACAGAGTTACACATGGAGTAAACAATTAACAAGTCAATAACACAGTAGAAAAAAGAGAGTCTATATACATTGTGTGCAAAAGGCATGAGGAGGTAGGCAAATAATTACAATTTTGCAGATTAACACTGGAATGATAAAATGATCAGATGGTCATGTACAGGTAGAGATATTGGTGTGCAAAAGAGCAGAAAAGTAAATAAATATAAACAGTATGGGGATGAGGTAGGTCAAATTGGGTGGGCTATTTACCGATAGACTATGTACAGCTGCAGCGATCGGTTAGCTGCTCAGATAGCAGATGTTTGAAGTTGGTGAGGGAGATAAAAGTCTCCAACTTCTGCAATTTTTGCAATTCGTTCCAGTCACAGGCAGCAGAGAACTGGAACGAAAGGCGGCCAAATGAGGTGTTGGCTTTAGGGATGATCAGTGAGATACACCTGCTGGAGCGCGTGCTACGGGTGGGTGTTGCCATCGTGACCAGTGAACTGAGATAAGGCGGAGCTTTACCTAGCATGGACTTGTAGATGACCTGGAGCCAGTGGGTCTGGCGACGAATATGTTACGAGGGCCAGCCGACTAGCGCATACAGGTCGCAGTGGTGGGTGGTATAAGGTGCTTTAGTAACAAAACGGATGACACTGTGATAAACTGCATCCAGTTTGCTGAGTAGAGTATTGGAAGCTATTTTGTAGATGACATCGCCGAAGTCGAGGATCAGTAGGATAGTCAGTTTTAGTAGGGTAAGTTTGGCGGCGTGAGTGAAGGAGGCTTTGTTGCTGAATAGAAAGCCGACTCTAGATTTGATTTTAGTTTGGAGATGTTTGATATGAGTCTGGAAGGAGAGTTTACAGTCTAGCCAGACACCTAGGTACTTATAGATGTCCACATATTCTAGGTCGGAACCATCCAGGGTGGTGATGCTCGGGCCATGCGGGTGCAGGCAGCGAACGGTTGAAAAGCATGCATTTGGTTTTACTAGCGTTTAAGAGCAGTTGGAGGCCACGGAAGGAGTGTTGTATGGCATTGAAGCTCGTTTGGAGGTTAGATAGCACAGTGTCCAAGGACGGGCCGGAAGTATACAGAATGGTGTCGCTCTGCGTAGAGGTGGATCAGGGAATCTCCGCAGCAAGAGCAACATCATTGATATATACAGGGCAGGATGGATATATGTCTGTAACAGTTTGGGTCCAGGTGTCTCCCCTTTCAAGAGGGGGATGACTGTGGCAGCTTTCAATCCTTGGGGATCTCAGACGATATGAAAGAGGTTGAACAGGCTGGTAATAGTGGTTGCAACAATGGCGGCGGATAGTTTCAGAAATAGAGGGTCCAGATTGTCAAGCCCAGCTGATTTGTACGTGTCCAGGTTTTGCAGCTCTTTCAGAACATCTGCTATCTGGATTTGGGTAAAGGAGAACCTGGAGAGGCTTGGGCGAGTAGCTGCGGGGGGTGGACTGTTGGCCGAGGTTGGAGTAGCCAGGAGGAAGGCATGGCCAGCCGTTGAGAAATGCTTGTTGAAGTTTTCGATAATCATGGATTTATCGGTGGTGACCGTGTTACCTAGCCTCAGTTCAGTGGGCAGCTGGGAGGAGGTGCTCTTGTTCTCCATGGACTTCACAGTGTCCCAGAACTTTTTGGAGTTGGAGCTACAGGATGCACATTTCTGCCTGAAGAAGCTGGCCTTTGCTTTCCTGACTGACTGCGTGTATTGGTTCCTGACGTCCCTGAACAGTTGCATATCGCGGGGACTATTCGATACTATTGCAGTCCGCCACAGGATGTTTTTGTGCTGGTCGAGGGCAGTCAGGTCTGGAGTAAACCAAGGGCTATATCGGTTCTTAGTTCTGCATTTTTTTTGAACGGAGCATGCTTATCTAAAATGGTGAGGAAGTTACTTTTAAAGAATGACCAGGCATTCTCAACTGACGGGATGAGGACAATGTCCTTCCAGGACACCCGGGCCAGATCGATTAGAAAGGCCTGCTCACAGAAGTGTTTTAGGGAGCGTTTGACAGTGATGAGGGGTGGTCGTTTGACTGCGGATCCGTAGCGGATACAGGCAATGAGGCAGTGATCGCTGAGATCCTGGTTGAAGACAGCGGAGGTGTATTTGGAGGGCCAGTTGGTCAGGATGACGTCTATGAGGTGCCCTTGTTTACAGATTTAGGGTTGTACCTGGTGGGTTCCTTGATGATTTGTGTGAGATTGAGGGCATCTAGCTTAGATTGTAGGATTGCTGGGGTGTTAAGCATATCCCAGTTTAGGTCACCTAACAGAACAAACTCTGAAGCTAGATGTGGTGGCAATAAATTCACAAATGGTGTCCAGGGCACAGCTGGGAGCTGAGGGGGTCGGTAGCAGGTGGCAACAGTGAGAGACTTATTTCTGGAGAGAGTAATTTTTAAAATGAGTAGTTCGAACTGTTTGGGTATGGACCTGGAAAGTATGATATTACTTTGCAGGCTATCTCTGCAACTCCTCCCCCTTTGGCAGTTATATCTTGAAGGAAAATGTTATAGTTGGGTATGGAAATCTCAGAATCTTTGGTGGCCTTCCTGAGCCAGGATTCTGAAACGGCAAGGACATCAGGGTTAGCAGAGTGTGCTAAAGCAGTGAGTAAAACAAACTTAGGGAGGAGGCTTCTGATGTTGACATGCATCAAACCAAGGCTTTTTCGATCACAGAAGTCAACAAATGAGGGTGCCTGGGGACATGCAGGGCCTGGGTTTACCTCCACATCACCCGCGGAACAGAGGAGTAGTAGTATGAGGGTGCGGCTAAAGGCTATCAAAACTGGTCGCCTAGAGCGTTGGGGACACAGAATAAAAGGAGCAGATTTCTGGGCATGGTAGAATATATTCAGGGCATAATGCGACAGGGGGTATGGTGGGGTGCGGGTACAGCGGAGGTAAGCCCAGGCACTGGGTGATGATAAGAGTGGTTGTATCTCTGGACATGCTGGTTGTAATGGTTGAGGTCATCGCATGTGTGGGAGGTGGGACAAAGGAGGTATCAGGGGTATGAAGAGTGGAACTAGGGGCTCCATTGTAAACTAAACCTGAACAACAGTATACAAGGCATATTGACATTTGAGAGAGACATACAGCGAGGCATACAGTAATCACAGGTGTTGATTGGGAGAGCTAGCTGAACCAGTTGGTGAGACAACAACAGCTAATCAGCACCAACAACAGCAGGTAAAATGGCGTTGACTAGGCAGAGAGGGTCGGATTAACTACACACAGAGCCTGAGTGTGGCTGGAGCCGACAGATAAAACATAAAACAAACAGAATGGAGTACATTTACATTTCAGTCATTTAGCAGGCGTCTTATCCAGAGCGACTTACAAATTGGTGCATACACCTTATGACATCCAGTGGAACAGCCACTTGCATCTAAATCTTGTTGGGGGAGAGGGGGTGAGAAGGATTCTACCTTACTTACCTATCCTAGGTATTCCTTGAAGAGGTGGGGTTTCAGGTGTCTCCGGAAGGTGGTGATTGACTCCGCTGTCCTGGCGTCGTGAGGGAGTTTGTTCCACCATTGGGGGCCAGAGCAGCGAACAGTTTTGACTGGGCTGAGCGGGAACTGTACTTCCTCAGTGGTAGGGAGGCGAGCAGGCCAGAGGTGGATGAACGCAGTGCCCTTGTTTGGGTGTAGGGCCTGATCAGAGCCTGGAGGTACTGAGGTGCCGTTCCCCTCACAGCTCCGTAGGCGAGCACCATGGTCTTGTAGCGGATGCGAGCCTAACTGGAAGCCAGTGGAGAGAGCGGAGGAGCGGGGTGACGGGAGAGAACTTGGGAAGGTTGAACACCAGGCGGGCTGCGGCGTTAGAGTACCGTGTTGGACAGTCCAGCAGGCATCAGCTATGTAGCCAAGTGATCCACAGTGTCCAGGGGGCAGCGGTGGATGGGACAGGAAGCTAGACTGGCGAGTATTATCCAGGCAAAAAAACTGTCTGGCTGTGCAGAAGGTAAAAGCCGCTATGCAGTGGCTAACAATGACTAAATAGCTTGTAGCTAGTTAGCTGGTTGGCTTTAAGGAGGTTCTTGAATGTGTTCTAAAAATTAAAAATAATAGCGATTCCATATCACATTGGGTGAGGCAGGTTACCGGAAGGTATAATCGAATTAAAAATCGAAAAGAAATTGAAAGTAAATATGGGTCCAGTGAGTTGATGGGCTGGCTGGGGGCGTGTGATTCATACAGTTAGCGGGCTTGTGCTAACAAGCTAACAGTTAGTAGGCGGGGCTAAACAAGCTAGCAGTTAGCAGGCCGAATTAGCAAGCAAGCAGATAGCAAGGGCTAAAAAGTTAGCCTTTGGGGGACGTCGCGATGGGGTTATGTCTGTTTATGCCTCTTCATGCAGTGACATCGATAGACCGGTCGCTGGGTCCGGATCTTGTAGCCCAAGAGTATGCTTCGGTGGTAGCACAGGAGCTCTGGCCGGGCTAGCTTCCAAGCTAAGTGGATGGAAGCGCTAGCCAGGACTAATCATCCGAGGTTGCGGTTAGCTAGATAGCTAGTTGTGAAGATCCAGATCAAAAGTTCCGTTTGCGGTGGGAATCGAGGATAAAAATAATAGGTCCGTTATGCTCTGGTTAGAGTCGCGTTGTTCGAACTGGTGAGAGCTTTCCGAGCTAAAGGTTAGCTGATGACCGCTAGCAATGGTTTGCTGACTGATAGCTGGTAGTTAGCTGGCTAGCTTCAGTTGAGGGGTTCCGGATCCAGTAAATATAAATACTTTAGAAAAAAAGCAGATCCACGCTACATTGGGTGAGACGGGTTGCAGGAGAGTATTTAGATGTTGAGGTTTAGAAAAATGTTTTAAAAGATATGCGAAGAAAAATAGGGGACACGACACGACGTCTGACTGCTACGCCATCTTGGGGATGCTATTACAAGATGAGATATTTAGCCAGTCACTAGCAGTTGATCTTAGATCCTTTTTGAGATCAACATACAGTGCCAGTCAAAAGTTTGGACACACCTACTCATTCCAGGGTTTGTCTTTATTTTATTACTATTTTTACATTGTCGAATAATATTGAAGATATCAAAATTATGAAATAACACATATGGAATTATGTAGTAACCTAAAAATGTGACACACAAGAAAATATATATTTATATTTGAGATTCTTCAAAGTAGCCATCCTTTGCCTTTGATGACAGCTTTGCACACTCTTGGCATTCTCTCAACCAGCTTCATGAGGTAGTCACCTGGAATGCATTTCAATTAACAGGTGTGGCTTGTTAAACTTCTTATGGCTGGGGGCAGTATTGAGTAGCTTGGATGAATAAGGTGTCCAGAGTAAACTGCCTGCTACTCAGGCACAGTTGCTAATATATGCATATTTTATTAGATTTTATTATATTATATGCATTTATTATATATGCATATTATTAGTAGATTTGAATAAAAAAACACTCTGAAGTTTCTAAAACTGTTTGAATGATGTCTGAGTATAACAGTACTCATACAGCAGGCAAAAAACTGAGAAAAAATCCAACCAGGAAGTGGGTAATCTGAGGTTTGTAGTTTTTCAGCTCTTTGCCTATCGAATATACAGTGTCTGTGGGGTCAAATTGCACTTCCTACTGTGAGGGGGGCTGAATGAGTCAGTGGTCTGGCAGAATGGCATGAGCTGGTCCACACGTGAGAGTTAGCTTGCGTTCCATTGCATTTCTGAAGACAAAGGAGTCCTCCGATTGGAACATTATTGAAGATTTATATTAAAAACATCCTACAGATTGATTCTATACTTCGTTTGACATGTTTCTATGGACAGTAACGGAACTTTTTGACTTTTCCTCTGGCTTGCTCATCATGAATTTGGTTTACTGGGCTAACGCGCGAACAAAAAGGAGGTATTTGGACATAAATGATGGACTTCATCGAACAAATCAAACATTAAGGAGAAGCATTAAGGAGAAGTATATCTATAATTCCATGCATAATAGTTGTATCTTTTATCAATGTTTATTATGAGTATTTCTGTAAATTGATGTGGCTCTCTGCAAAATCACCAGATGTGCTGGAACTACTAAACATAACGCGCCAATGTAAACTCAGATTTTTGTATATAAATATGAACTTTATCGAACAAAACAGACATGTATTGTGTAACATGAAGTCCTATGAGTGTTATCTGATGAGAGATCATCAAAGGTTAGTGATTAATTTTCTCTCTATTTCTGCTTTTTGTGACTCCTCTCTTTGGCTGGAAAAATGGCTGTGCTTTTCTGTGATTAGTTGCTGACCTAACATAATGATATGTTGTGCTTTCGTCGTAAAGCCTTTTTGAAATTGGACACTATGGTTGGACTAACAACAAGTTTATCTTTAAAATGGTGTAAAATACTTCTATGTTTGAGGAATTTTAATTATGAGAATTCTGTTGTTTTGAATTTGGCGCCCTGCACTTTTACTGGCTGTTGTCATATCGCTCCCGTTAGCGGGATTCAAGCCATAAGAAGTTATTAAAAATGCATTTGTGGAATTTATTTCCTTCTTAATGCGTTTGAGGCAATCAGTTGTGTTGTGACAAGGTAGAGGTGTTATACAGAAGATAGCCCTATTTGGTCAAAGGAAAGGCAGACCCAGAGTTACCTCTGCTGCAGAGGATAAGTTCATTAGAGTTACCAGCCTGAGGAATTGCAGCCCAAATCTATGCTTCACAGAGTTCAAGTAACAGACACATCTGAACATCAACTGTTCAGAGGAGACTACGTGAAATCAAATCAAATCAAATTTATTTATATAGCCCTTCGTACATCAGCTGATATCTCAAAGTGCTGTACAGAAACCCAGCCTAAAACCCCAAACAGCAAACAATGCAGGTGTAAAAGCACGGTGGCTAGGAAAAACTCCCTAGAAAGGCCAAAACCTAGGAAGAAACCTAGAGAGGAACCGGGCTATGTGGGGTGGCCAGTCCTCTTCTGGCTGTGCCGGGTAGAGATTATAACAGAACATGACCAAGATGTTCAAATGTTCATAAATGACCAGCATGGTCGAATAATAATAAGGCAGAACAGTTGAAACTGGAGCAGCAGCACAGTCAGGTGGACTGGCGGAGCCATTGTGTCAGGTAGTCCTGGGGCACGGTCCTAGGGCTCAGGTCCTCCGAGAGAGAGAAAGAAAGAGAGAATTAGAGAGAGCATATGTGGGGTGGCCAGTCCTCTTCTGGCTGTGCCGGGTGGAGATTATAACAGAACGTGGCCAAGATGTTCAAATGTTCATAAATGACCAGCATGGTTGAATAATAGTAAGGCAGAACAGTTGAAACTGGAGCAGGAGCATGGCCAGGTGGACTGGGGACAGCAAGGAGTCCTCATGTCAGGTAGTCCTGGGACATGGTCCTAGGCCCAGGCCAGTTGAAACTGGAGCAGCAGCATGGCCAGGTGGACTGGGGACAGCAAGGAGTCATCATGTCAGGTAGTCCTGGGGCATGGTCCTAGGGCTCAGGTCCTCCGAGAGAGAGAAAGAAAGAGAGAAGGAGAGAATTAGAGAACGCACACTTAGATTCACACAGGACACCGAATAGGACAGGAGAAGTACTCCAGATATAACAAACTGACCCTAGCCCCCGACACATAAACTACTGCAGCATAAATACTGGAGGCTGAGACAGGAGGGGTCAGGAGACACTGTGGCCCCATCCGAGGACACCCCGGACAGGGCCAAACAGGAAGGATATAACCCCACCCACTTTGCCAAAGCACAGCCCCCACACCACTAGAGGGATATCTTCCAACCACCAACTTACCATCCTGAGACAAGGCCGAGTATAGCCCACAAAGATCTCCGCCACGGTACAACCCAAGGGGGCAACCCAGACAGGCCGACCACAACAGTGAATCAACCCACCCAGGTGACACCCCCCAGGGACGGCACGAGAGCCCCAGCAAGCCAGTGACTCAGTGACTCAGAAATCAGGCCT
>NW_026282689.1:0-13941 GCF_023373465.1 Oncorhynchus keta
CTTCGTTCAGTTACGTATTGCTTGTCAAATTTCTTAAGTCATTTGGCCACAAAAAAATCCTTATGCACAATTTAAAAAATATAAAAAATATGATAATAAAATTGGACAAAAGTATATTCATACAGTTCTTACACATGTGTAATTGACAAAAAATTGAAAGAATTTCAAAAAACGGTCCAGAAAGCACTTTTTACAGGGTGTGTGAAGTTTTTACAAAATTTTGACATTTTTGACTTTTTGACTTTGACTTCTACAAAATCATATTGAATTGGACAAAACATATTCCTTATGCGCATATAAAATTTTTAAAAAATTATGATAATAAATTGACAAAAGTATATTCATACAGTTCTTACACATGTGTAATTGACAAAAAATCGAAAGAATTTCGAAAACGGTCAAGCACTTTTTTTATGGGTGTAGTTTTACAAAATTTTGACATTTTGACTTTTGACTTTGACTCCTAGAAATCACCATTGAACTGGACAAAACATATTCCTTATCATGTAAAAAAAAAAAAATTATGATAATAAAACTGGACAAAAGTATATTCATACAGTTCTTACATGTGATTGAAAATCGAAAGAATTTGAAAACGGTCCAGAAAGCACTTTTTATGGGTGTGAAGTTTTTACAAAATTCTGATATTTTTGACTTTGACTTTGACTTCCTATGAAATCATATTGAAATTGGACAAAACATATTCCTTATCTTTATAAAAAAAAATTAAAAATTATGATAATAAATTGGACAAAAGTATATTCATACAGTTCTTACACATGTGTAATTGACAAAAAAATCGAAAGAATTTGGAAAAACGGTCCAGAAAGCACTTTTGGGGGTGATAAGTTTTTTGAAAAAAGTTCATTTTCAAAATTTTACTTTGGACATTAATTTTGGTTACATATCCAATATGAAAAACCCCGTGGGCGCATGTTGCCCCTGTTGAATTTTTAAAGTGTTACAACTGGCAATTACCATATGGCATTTGCAATACACTTTGGATGAATCAACGCCGAATTGGGTGGTATTGGCCAATGTGTATATGGTTTGTCCGATGCCAATGACATGCCATTCATTTTTGTCCAAGGGTACAGGGGTATTCCCTTAACATACTAACTAATGGTTATATTGGTACAACACAGTAACTTAACATTTTCTAAACGTCTACAGAAACTCCAGATGTTTCTTTGTTTATTTCACTTTCAGTTCATTATCTGTTCACTTGTGCAATGTAAACATATGTTTCCCATGCCAATAAAGCCCTGAACTGAGAAAGAGGACAGAGAGAAAGGAAGACTGACACTGAGGGGGAAAAGAGGGGGAAAAAGACAGACCAGGGCAGGCCAAACCCCATTTTAGAGAGAAACACAGAGGGAAAGACAGACCAGGGCACAAGAACCTATTTTAGAGAGAAACACAGAGGGAAAAGACAGACCAGGGCAGTGACAAGAACCCTATTTTAGAGAGAAAACACAGAGGCAAAGACAGACCAGGGTGCAGGCCAAGAACCCTTATTTTAGAGAGAAACACAGAGGCAAAAGACAGACCAGGGCAGGCCAAGAACCCTATTTTAGAGAGAAACACAGAGGGGAAAAGCACAGACCAGGGCAGGACAAGAACCCTATCAGTAGAGAGAAACAAGAGGGAAAAGACAGACCAGGGCAGGCCAAGAACCCTATTTTAGAGAGAAACACAGAGGGGAAAGACAGACCAGGCAGGCCAAGAACCCTATTTTAGAGAGAAACACAGAGGGAAAAGACAGACCAGGGCAGGCCAAGAACCCCCTATTTTTAGAGAGACAGAGGGAAAGACAGACCAGGGCAGGCCAAGAACCCTATTTTAGAGAGAAACACAGAGGGAAAAGATAGACTAGGCAGACAAGAAACCCCATTTTGTGAGAGAAACACAGAGGGAAAAGACAGACCAGGGCAGGACAAGAACCCTATTTTAGAGAGAAACACAGAGGCAAAAGACAGACCAGGGTGTACAGAACCCATTTTAGGAGAGAAACACAGAGGCAAAAGACAGACCAGGGCAGGCCAAGAAACCCCATTTTAGAGAGAAACACAGAGGAAAAGACAGACCAGGGCAGGACAAGAACCCTATTTTAGAGAAAACAGAGGGAAAAGACAGACCAGGGCAGGCCAAGAACCCTATTTTAGGAGAGTAAAACAGAGGGAAAGACAGACCAGGGCAGACAAGAACCCTATTTTAGAGAGAAACACAGAGGGAAAAGACAGACCAGGGCAGGACAAGGAACCCTATTTTAGAGAGAGAAACAGAGGCAAAAGACAGACCAGGGGCAGGCCAAGAACCCTATTTCAGAGAGAAACACAGAGGCAAAAAGACAGACCAGGCAGGCCAAGAACCCTATTTTAGAGAGAGAAACACAGAGGGAAAAGACAGACCAGGGCAGGACAAGAACCCCATTAGAGAATGACAGAGGGGAAAGATAGACCAGGGCAGGCCAAGAACCTATTTTAGAGAAACACAGAGGCAGAAGACAGACCAGGGCAGGTCAAGAACCCTATTTTAGAGAGAAACACAGTGGAAAAGACAGACTAGGGCAGGCCAAGAACCCTATTTTAGAGAGAACACAGAGGGAAAAGATACAGACCAGGGGCAGGGCCAAGAACCCTATTTCAGTATTTCAAAGTAGCCTCTGTCTCCATCTGTAGGTTTCATAAGGGTCCATGGAGGTCAGCTGTTAAGAGAGGGAGCCCCATATGTCATTGAGGAAACAGAAGATGAAAACAGGAACTACACCATAGTGCAGTATATGGGGAATAGGTGCCAGCCTGGGACTAAATCCAGGAGAAATCCATGTCCATGGGCATTCTGAGGTAATGGTAGGGATTTTGTACACAAAGGTGATGGGCCAACTGAACACCAATGGAGAGAGAGAGAGAGAGAGAGAGAGAGAGAGAGAGAGAGAGAGAGAGAGAGAGAGAGAGAGAGAGAGAGAGAGAGAGAGAGAGAGAGAGAGAGAGAGAGAGAGAGAGAGAGATTGAGAGAGACTTCCTATATTGTGAACTATACTTGCCCCAAAAGTAGTGCACTGTATAGAGAAGAGGGTGATTTCAGGATAACCTCTTCCTCCCCATAGTCCAACAATACAACACTCAGCTTCTGTCTCTCTCTAACTCTCAATTAAATTGATTTATATGTAACAATGCAGACATTGTCAAAGTTTACTTGGAGATTTTCAGCAACTATTAACATTATTAAAATAAGAATAAAAATCAATATTGTCAAGGGGACAACAGTAATAATAAACAGTGATAATATTTTTTCTTCTCTACTCTCTCCCTCGTCTTTGTTTCAAAACCCAATCATCACAGCTTTGAGTGATGCCACCAGTAAACAAACAGATGACATTACTGATGATGAGAAAAAAAGAGAGAGAGGTGCAGAGGAAAGAGTGTAAGGAAAGAGAGAAACAGAAAAACAATAGCCTGGAGCAGAGAGAACACGGGGACGGTGAATACGAGAAAAAAGAGAAGGGATGAAAGAGAGGACCAGAGAATTGTAGAGAGGGGAGGGATTAAAGAGAGAGAGGACCAGAGAATTAGAGAGGAGGACGAAGAGGAGATGACCAGAGAATTAGAGAGGAGGGATTTAAGAGAGGACCCAGAGAATTAGAGAGAGGGGAGGGACGAAGAGAGGACCAGAGAATTAGAGAGAGGATGAAGAGAGGACCAGAGAATTAGAGAGGATGAAGAGAGGACCAGAGAATTAAAGAGGATGAAGAGAGGACCAGAGAATTAGAGAGGGGATGGATGAAGAGAGGACCAGAGAATTAGAGAGGGAGGACGAAGAGAGGACCAGAGAATTTAGAGAGGGGAGGGACGAAGAGAGACCCAGAGAATTAGAGAGGGGAGGGATGAAGAGAGGACCAGAGAATTAGAGAGGGGAGGACGAAGAGAGGACAAGAGACTAGAGAGGGTGAAGAGAGGACCATAGAGAACTATGGAGAGGGAGGCTGGGAAGAGATGGACCAGAGAATTAGAGAGGGAGGATGGTTGAGAGGACAAGAGAATTAGAGAGGGAGGTGGGACAGAAGAGAGTGACAAGAGAATTGAGAGGGAGGGTTGGAAGAGGACCAGAGAAGAGAGAGGAGGGATGAAGAGAGTGACAAGAGAATTAGAGAGGGAGGGCTGAAGAGAGGACAAGAGAATTAGAGAGGGGAGGGTTGAAGAGAGGACCAGAGAATTAGCGAGGGGAGGGATGAAGAGAGGACCAGAGAATTAGAGAGGATGAAGAGGAGGACCAGAGAATTAGAGAGGGGAGGGATGAAGAGAGTGGACCAGAGAATTAGAGAGGATGAAGAGAGAGGACCAGAGAATTAGAGAGGGAGGATGGAGAGAGGACCAGAGAATTGAGGATGAAGAGAGGACCAGAGAATTAGAGAGGGAGGGATGAAGAGAGAGGACAAGAGAATTAGAGGGGAGGGATGAAGAGAGGACCAGAGAAAGAGAGGATGAAGAGAGGACCAGAGAATTAGAGAGGGGAGGGATGAAGAGAGGACAAGAGAATTAGAGAGGGAGGGATGAAGAGAGACCAGAGAATTAGAGAGGATGAAGAGTGACCAGAGAATTAGAGAGGGGAGGGATGGGAGAGAGGACCAGAGAATTAGAGAGGGGAGGGATGAAGAGAGACAAGAGAGAATTAGAGAGGGAGGGATGAAGAGAGGACAAGAGAATTAGAGAGGGGAGGGTTGAAGAGAGGACCAGAGAATTAGAGAGAGAGGGAGGGATGAAGAGAGGACCAGAGAATTAGAGAGGATGAAGAGAGGACCAGAGAATTAGAGAGGGGAGGGATGAAGAGAGGACCAGAGTAGAATTAGAGAGGATGAAGAGGAGGACCAGAGAATTAGAGAGGGGAGGGATGGAGAGAGGACCAGAGAATTGAGGATGAAGAGGACCAGAGAATTAGAGAGGGGAGGATGAAGAGAGGACAAGAGAATTAGAGAGGGAGGGACAAGAGAGGACCAGAGAATTAGAGAGGATGAAGAGAGGACCAGAGAATTAGAGAGGGGAGGGATGAAGAGAGGACAAGAGAATTAGAGAGAGGGGAGGGGATGAAGAGAGGACCAGAGAATTAGAGAGATGAAGAGAGGACCCAGAGAATTAGAGAGTGGGGGGAATGAAGAGAGAACCAGAAAGGAGGATGAAGAAAAGGAGATACCAATTAGAGTCAACAGCAAACAGCTGGAGGCACTTGATGCTTGTGAAGAATCAGATATGGCTTTAAAAGCACTATTAAGTCGAAAAGCAAATTGGGTTAGCTCAGGGTTATAATTTAGCCCTGGTGTGTGTGTGTGTGTGTGTGTGTGTGTGTGTGTGTGTGTGTGTGTGTGTGTGTGTGTGTGTGTGTGTGTGTGTGTGTGTGTGTGTGTGTGTGTTTGTGCTGCACAAAGAGAAATAGAGAGAGGATAAGTCTCGGTTGGGGAGCAAATTAAAGAGGGGGAGAACTAAAGAGAGGAGGGGGGACAAATACATGAGAGAGAAGAGGAGAGGAGGGAAGGTAAGAGAGGAGGAGGGAAGGAACGAGGGAAGGCAAGAGAGGAGGAGGAGGGAAGGTAAGAGAGGAGGACTAAGTAACGAGGGAAGGCAAGAGGAGGAGGAGGAAAGGCAAGAGAGGAGGATTTAGCAAGGAATGAGGAAGGTAAGAGATAGATAGAGGGAAGGAACGAGGAAGGTAAAGAGGAGGAGGGAGGGGAAGGCAAGAGAGGAGATGGGAAGGAAACGCAGGAAGGTAAGAGAGGAGGAGGAGGATGAAACGAGGAAGGTAAGAGAGGAGAAGGAGGAGGGATGGAACTAGGAATATAAAAGAGGAGGATGAGGAGTGAAGAACTAAGGTACTGCAAAAGAGAGGATGGGAGGAGGGAAGGCAAGAGAGGGAGGGATAGGAGGAGGTAAGGAAATCAGAGGGAAAGTAAAAGAGGAGGGAGGAGAGGAGGGAAGGAACGAGGGAAGGTAAGAGGAGGAGGAGGAAGGATAGAACGAGGGAAGGTAAGAGAGGAGGAGGAGGGAAGGTAGAGAGAGGAAGAGGAGGGATGGAACGAGGGGAAGGTAAGAGAGGAGGAGGAGGGATGGAATGAGGGAAGGTAAGAGAGGAGGAGGAGGGATGGAACGAGGGAAGGTAAGAGAGGAGGAGGAGGGATGGAACGAGGGAAGGTAAGAGAGGAGGAGGAGGGATAGAACGAGGGAAGGTAAGAGAGGAGGAGGAGGGATGGAACGAGGGAAGGTAAGAGAGGAGGAGGAGGGATAGAACGAGGGAAGGTAAGAGAGGAGGAGGAGGGATGGAACGAGGGAAGGTAAAAGAGGAGGAGGAGGGATAGAACAAGGGAAGGTAAGAGAGGAGGAGGAGGGAAGGTAAGAGAGGAAGAGGAGGGATGGAACGAGGGAAGGTAAGAGAGGAGGAGGAGGGATGGAACGAGGGAAGGTAAGAGAGGAGGAGGAGGGATGGAACAAGGGAAGGTAAGAGAGGAGGAGGGATGGATTGAACGAAGGTAAGAGAGAGGAGGGATGGAACGAGGGAAGGTAAGAGAGGAGGAGGAGGAGGTAATGAGGGAAGGTAAGAGAGGAGGAGGGATGGAACGAGGGAAGGTAAGAGAGGAGGAGGAGGGATGGAACGAGGCAAGGTAAGAGAGGAGGAGGAGGGATGGAACGAGGGAAGATAAGAGAGGAGGAGGAGGGATGAACGAGGGAAGGTAAGGGAGGAGGAGGGATGGAATGAGGGAAGGTAAGAGAGGAGGAGGGATGGAACTAGGGAAAGTAAGAGAGGAGGAAGAGGGATGGAACGAGGTAAGCTAAGAGAGGTTAAGGGAAGGAGGAGGGATGGAACGAGGGAAGGTAAGAGGAGCAGGAGGAGGAGGGAAGGTAAGAGAGGAGGAGGAGGAAAGGTAAGAGTGGCAGGACTGAAGGAACTGAGGGAAAAGAGGAGGAGGAAGGAAACTATGAAGGTAAAGTATATAGAGGAGGGAAGGTAAGAGAGGAGGAGGAAATGAACTGAGGGAAGGTGCAGAGAGGAGGATGATGGATGAGAACTGATAAGCTGTAAGAGAAGGAGGTAGATGAGGGGAAGGCAAAAGAGGGGAGGGAGGAGGAGTGGAAGGAACAAGGAAGGTAAAGAGATAGGAGGAGGAGGAAGGCAAGGGGTAGAGAGAGGGGGAGGGAGGAGGAGTGTAAGGAACTAGGAAAGTAAAAGAGGGGGAGGGGAGGAGGAGGAAGGAACGAGGAAGGTAAGAGGAGGAGGAGGAAGGATAGAACGAGGGAAGGTAAGAGAGGAGGAGGAGGGAAGGTAAGAGAGGAAGAGGAGGGATGAACGAGGGAAGGGAAGAGAGGATGAGGAGGGATGAAAATGAGGGAAGGTAAGAGAGGAGGAGGAGGGATGAACGAGGGGAAGGTAAGAGAGGAGGATGAGGGATAGAACGAGGGAAGGGTAAGAGAGGAGGAGGAAGGATAGAACGAGGGAAGGTAAAGAGAGAGGAGGAGGGAAGGGCAAGAGAGGAGGAGGGATGGAACGAGGGAAGGTAAGAGAGAGGAGGAGGGATGGAACGAGAGGGAAGGCAAGAGAGGGGAGGCAGGTGGATGGAACGAGGGAAGGTAAAAGAGGAGGAGGAGGGATAGAACGAGGGAAGGTAAGAGAGGAGGGAGGAGGGAAGGCAAGAGAGGAAGAGGAGGATGAACGAGGGAAGGTGCAAGAGAGGAGGAGGGAGGGATGGAACGAGGGAAGGTAAGAGAGGAGGAGGAGGAGATGGAATATGGGAAGGCAAGAGGAGGAGGATGGAACGAGGGAAGGCAAGAGGAGGAGGGGATGGAATGAGGGAAGGTAAGAGAGAGGAGGAGGAGGTAATGAGGAAGGCAGAGAGAGAAGAGGGATGAACGAGGGGGAAGGCAAGAGAGGAGGAGGAGGGATGGAACTAGGCAAGGTAAGAGAGGAGGAGGGAGGATGGGAAGAGGAAGGTAAGAGGAGGAGGAGGGACGAACCAGGAAGGCAAGAGAGGAGGAGGGAGGAAACGAGGAAGGGCAGAGAGGATAGGGATGGAACCAGGGGATGGTAAGAGAGGAAGAGGATGGAACGAGGTAAGCTAAGAGAGGTTAAGGGAATGATGAGGGATGGAACGGAGAAGGTAAGCGCAGAGGAGCAGGATGATGAGGGAAGGTAAGAGAGGAGGAGGGATGGAACGAGGGAAGGTAAGAGAGATGATGGAGGATGGAACGAGGAAGGTAAATGGAGGGGATGATGATGAGGGAAGGAACAAGAGAAGGTGTAAGATGATGATGATGATGGATGGAACAAGGGAAGGTAAGAGGAGGATGATGATGGAACGAGGGAAGGTAAGAAAGGATGATGATGAGGAGGAGCGCGGTAAGAGAGGAGGGATGGAACGAGGGAAGGTAAGAGGATGAGGATGATGATGATGATGAGGAGGATGGACAACGAGGGAATGCAAGATGATGATGAGGGGGAAGGTAAGAGAGGAGGAGGGAAGGATGAGGGATGGAATGACGGGAAGGTAAGAGAAGAGAGGATGGATGGAACATGGGAAGGCAGGAGGATGAGGAGGAGCCAAGGTAAGAGAGGAGGGATGGAACGAGGGAAGGTAAGAGAGGAGGAGGGGAGGAGGAGGAAGGTAAGATAGGAGGGGAGGAGGGGAGAGTAATGACGGTGGCATTGCTACCAAAACGGGAGGCAATTAAAGATGATTCCGGTGGTCAGATCATTCCTGAGGATGACAGCTTGCATTCCAGATACACTGTTCCAGCCCCGGCATTGCCTAGTCTCCACTTAGGACACCGTTTCTCACTGAGACCTCCTGAAATACCCCACTTTGATGGAAGCCAATTATCTAGTCTGAAAAACCAATGGAGCTGACTGCACTTCCACCTGAAAGTGTCTGATTTAAAACTCACCTGCAGAGAGATGGCAAGCACAAATGGCCCCCATTCCCTATATAGGCCTAGAAGCCCGGTCAAACGTAGTGCACTATGGAAGGATCAAGGTGCTACTTGGAACACGGCCTGAGAGACATGGAGTGATTCTAGTTTTTAAGGGGTGATGTTGAGGGGGAAGGTGACATGTCTTACGTCTTGTCATAGGATCTTGGTAAGTAAAACAAGAGAGATCGTTGATTCTGAAGCGAGATTAAAATATGAAGCTCTGCTCTTTCAGGGCGACTGGCAACGAAGGAAAGAACTTCCTTTATCTTAGAACAAAGAGGTGACTGTTACGTGTGTGTGTGTGTGTGTGTGTGTGTGTGTGTGTGTGTGTGTGTGTGTGTGTGTGTGTGTGTGTGTGTGTGTGTCTGTGTGTGTGTCTGTACTGTGTCTGTGTCTGTGTCTGTGTCTGTGTCTGTGTCTGTGTGTGTGTCTGTGTCTGTGTCTGTGTCTGTGTCTGTGTCTGTAAATTGTGTCTGTGTCTGTGTGTGTGTGTGTATGTGTATGTGTGTGTGTGTGTGTGTGTGTGGTACGTCGAGTGCCTTCAAGAAAGTATTCAGACCCCTTGACTTTCCCCACATTTTGTACCGTTTCAGCCTCATTCCAAAATGGCTTAAATATAACAATTTCGTCAGCAATCTACACACAATACCCCATAATGACAAAGTGAAAATTACGTTTTTTGAAATTTGAGCAAATCTATTAAAATAAAAACACCCTAAATACATAGCGATTCAGACCCTTTGCTACGAGACTATGAAATTAAGCTCAGATGCATCCTGTTTACATCTACAACTTGATTGGAGTCCCATCTTCGATCAATTCAATTGATTGACATGATTTGGAAAGGCACACACCTGTCTATACAAACCATGAGGTCAAAGGAATTGTCCGTAGAGCTCCCGAGACAGGATTGTGTCGAGGCACAGATATGGAAGGGTACCAACAAAAATGTCTGCAGCATTGAAGGTCCCCAAGAACACAGTGGCCTCCATCATTCTTAAATGGAAGATGTTTGGAACCACCAAGACTCTTCCTAGAGCTGGTCACCTGGCCAAACTGAGTAATCAGGGGAAAGGGCCTTGGTCCAGGGAGGTGACCAAGAACCCCATGGTCACTCTGACAGAGCTCCAGAGTTCCTTTGTGGAGATGGGAGAATCTTCCAGAAGGACAACCATCTCTGCAGCGCTCCACCATCAGGCCTTTATGGTTGAGTGGCCAGACGGAAGCCACTCCTCAATAAAAGGCACATGACAACCGGCAGGTTTGCCAAAGGCACCTGAAAATTTGAGATGAAAACCAAGATTCTGCCTGAACGGTACGGCCTGGAGGAAACCTGGAATCCCTACAGTGAAGCATGGTGGTGGCAGCATCACTCTGGCCTGACCATCCCCAGTGAAGCATGGTGGTGGCAGCATCACATCTGAGGAAACGGCACCATCCCCACAGTGAAGCATGGTGGTGGCAGCGTCACGTCTGAAGGAAGCCTGGCACCATCCCTACAGTGAAGCATGGTGGTGGCAGCGTCACGTCTGAGGAAACCTGGCACCATCCCTACAGTGAAGCATGGTGGTGGCAGCGTCACATCTGGAGGAAACCTGGCACCATCCCAACGGTGAAGCATGGTGGTGGCAGCATCATGCTGTGGGGATGTTTTTCAGCAGCAGGGACTGGGAGACTAGTCAGGATCGAGGGAAAGATGAACGGAGCACGGACACTGAATCCTACACACAGCCAAGATAACGCAGGAGTGGCTTTGGGACAAGTCTCTGAATGTCTCTTGAGTGGCCCAGCCTAAGCCCGGACTTGAACCTTATCGAACATCTCTGGAGACCCTGGAAAATAGCAGCATTGACGTCCTCATCCAACCTGACAGAGCTTGATAATAGACTAGTTGGGGGCAGTCATCTCTAGTGACTGGTATTTCTGTAGAAGAGACTAGTTAAAGGCAGTCATCTCTAGTGACCTGTACTTCTGTAGAAGAGACTAGTTAAAGGCAGTCATCTCTAGTGACCTGTACTTCTGTAGGAGAGACTAGTTAAAGGCAGTCATCTCTAGTGACTGGTACTTCTGTAGAAGAGACTAGTTAAAGGCAGTCATCTCTAGTGACTGGTACTTCTGTAGAAGAGACTAGTTAAAGGCAGTCATCTCTAGTGACTGGTACTTCTGTAGAAGAGACTAGTTAAAGGCAGTCATCTCTAGTGACTGGTACTTCTGTAGAAGAGACTAGTTAAAGGCAGTCATCTCTAGTGACTGGTACTTCTGTAGAAGAGACTAGTTAAAGGCAGTCATCTCTAGTGACTGGTACTTCTGTAGAAGAGACTAGTTAAAGGCAGTCATCTCTAGTGACTGGTACTTCTGTAGAAGAGACTAGTTAAAGGCAGTCATCTCCAGTGACTGGTACTTCTGTAGAAGAGACTAGATAAAGGCAGTCATCTCCAGTGACTGGTACTTCTGTAGAAGAGACTAGTTAAAGGCAGTCATCTCCAGTGACTGGTACTTCTGTAGAAGAGACTAGTTAAAGGCAGTCATCTCCAGTGACTGGTACTTCTGTAGAAGAGACTAGTTAAAGGCAGTCATCTCTAGTGACTGGTACTTCTGTAGAAGAGACTAGTTAAAGGCAGTCATCTCTAGTGACTGGTACTTCTGTAGAAGAGACTAGTTAAAGGCAGTCATCTCTAGTGACTGGTACTTCTGTAGAAGAGACTAGTTAAAGGCAGTCATCTCTAGTGACTGGTACTTCTGTAGAAGAGACTAGTTAAAGGCAGTCATCTCTAGTGACTGGTACTTCTGTAGAAGAGACTAGTTAAAGGCAGTCATCTCTAGTGACTGGTACTTCTGTAGAAGAGACTAGTTAAAGGCAGTCATCTCCAGTGACTGGTACTTCTGTAGAAGAGACTAGTTAAAGGCAGTCATCTCCAGTGACTGGTACTTCTGTAGAAGAGACTAGTTAAAGGCAGTCATCTCCAGTGACTGGTACTTCTGTAGAAGAGACTAGTTAAAGGCAGTCATCTCCAGTGACTGGTACTTCTGTAGGAGAAGTCCCTTTTTGAGGTCCTCGGGGTTCCATACAGACTCTCAGAGCGACATACCAATTTTCTGCACCATGGAATTAACCCGGTCTGTTGGCTCCTCTGTTTGTACATCGAGTTTCCCCATTCTCCACAACTATTTCGTTAGATCCTGATCCGTACTGGGACACAGGAACTCGGTGCGGTGAATGAAATACTGGCTTGGCTCTGATGAGAGTAATAGAGGGAAAGAGAGAAGCAACATTTTAAAATCCAGTGAACACATCCTAATATCTTTGAGAAATCTCCTCGCCATTTGTGGATAACTCTTTAGGAGACTCTTACCCAGAAAGACTCTGGCGTAGTCGCTGCCAAAGGTCATTCTAACATTTAGGAGACTTACCCAGAAAGACTCTGGTGTAGTCGCTGCCAAAGGTCATTCTAACATTTAGGAGACTCTTACCCAGAAAGACTCTGGTGTAGTCGCTGCCAAGGGTCATTCTAACATTTAGGAGACTCTTACCCAGAAAGACTCTGGTGTAGTCGCTGCCAAAGGTCATTCTAACATTTAGGAGACTCTTACCCAGAAAGACTCTGGTGTAGTCGCTGCCAAAGGTCATTCTAACATTTAGGAGACTCTTACCCAGAAAGACTCTGGTGTAGTCGCTGCCAAGGGTCATTCTAACATTTAGGAGACTCTTACCCAGAAAGACTCTGGTGTAGTCGCTGCCAAAGGTCATTCTAACATTTAGGAGACTCTTACCCAGAAAGACTCTGGTGTAGTCGCTGCCAAAGGTCATTCTAACATTTAGGAGACTCTTACCCAGAAAGACTCTGGCGTAGTCGCTGCCAAAGGTCATTCTAACATTTAGGAGACTCTACCCAGAAAGACTCTGGCGTAGTCGCTGCCAAAGGTCATTCTAACATTTAGAGACTTTACTCAGAAAAGACTCTGTGTAGTCGTGCTGCCAAAGGTCATTCTAACATTTAGAGACTTACCTAGAAAGACTCTGGTGTAGTCACAAAGGTCATTCTAACATTTAGAGACTCTTACCCAGAAAGACTCTCTGGTGTAGTCTGCCAAAGGTCATTCTAACATTTAGAGACTCTACCCAGGAAGACTGGTGTAGTCGCTGCCAAAGGTCATTCTAACATTTAGGAGACTCTTACCCAGAAAGACTGGCGTAGTCGGCCAAAGGTGCCAAAGGTCAGAAAGATTGGCCGCTGCCAAAGGTCATTCTAATGAGACTCTTACCCAGAAAGACTGCAGTGTAGTCGCTGCCAAAGGTCATTCTAACATTTAGAGACTCTTACCCAGAAAGACTTCTGTGCAGTCGCTGCCAAGGGTCATTCTAACATTTAGGAGACTCTTACCCAGAAAGACTCTGGTGTAGTCGCTGCCAAGGGTCATTCTAACATTTAGGAGACTTACCCAGAAAGACTCTGGTGTAGTCGCTGCCAAAGGTCATTCTAACATTTAGGAGACTCTTACCCAGAAAGACTCTGGTGTAGTCGCTGCCAAAGGTCATTCTAACATTTAGGAGACTCTTACCCAGAAAGACTCTGGTGTAGTCGCTGCCAAAGGTCATTCTAACATGTGTTCACTCAGGTGTGTGAATGTAAATGAGATATTTCTATATATATATTTGCAATACATTTGCTAAAATTGTCATTATGGGGTATTGGGTATAGATCGGTGACAAACAATCTCAATGCCATCCATTTAAAATTCAGGCTTTAACACAACAAATGTGGACTGGATCAAAGCGGTGTGGTTTTGCCATAGAGCTCTGTATATTAGGATTACTCTGGGTGTGGATAATGCTGTAGAGCACTGTATATTATGATTACTCTGGGTGTGGATAATGTTGTAGAGCTCTGTATATTATGATTACTCTGGGTGTGGATAATGTTGTAGAGCTCTGTATATTATGATTACTCTGGGTGTGGATAATGCTGTAGAGCTCTGTATATTATGATTA
>NW_026282690.1:0-2812 GCF_023373465.1 Oncorhynchus keta
GGTGACCGAAGAGACCTTGATGTTCCTGTTTCCACCGTACATAATGGTACATAATGTTATCAAGAAGTTTGTGGCCCACACCACTGTCTCCCACCTCCCTGGAGGTGGCCGCAAGAGAGACCTTGATGTTCCTGTTTCCACCGTACATAATGTTAACAAGAAGTTTGTGGCCCACACCACTGTCGCCCACCTCCCTGGAGGTGGCCGCAAGAGAGACCTTGATGTTCCTGTTTCCACCGTACATAATGGTACATAATGTTAACAAGAAGTTTGTGGCCACACCACTGTCGCCCACCTCCCTGGAGGTGACCGCAAGAGAGACCTTGATGTTCCTGTTTCCACCGTACATAATGGTACATAATGTTAACAAGAAGTTTGTGGCCCACACCACTGTCGCCCACCTCCCTGGAGGTGGCCGCAAGAGAGAACTGATGGAATTGTGCAGCGAAGGATTGTTTGAATTGTGGAGAAATCACCTTGATCAACTACCAGACAAATTCAAGCTGATCTTCAGACACAAGGTATGACAGTTTCAACTAGCACAATCCGCCACCAACTCAATGAAAGGGGGTTATATGGTAGGAGACCCAGGAGGACCCCACTGCTGTGAGAAAGACATAAGAATTTGACAAAACACACCTGAACTTGCCAAAACCCTTCTGGGAAAATGTCCTGTGAACAGATGAGACCAAAATAGAGCTTTTTGGTAAAGCACACAATCTCTATGTTTACAGAAAACAAAATGAAGCTTTCAAAGAAATGAAACACCTTCCCTACAGTCAAACATGGAGGAGGGTCAGTGATGTTTTGGGGTTGCTTGCTGGCGCTGGGTTCCTTGAACATGTACATGGCATCATGAAATCAGGAGAATACCAAGGTATTTTGGAGTGCAATGTCAGACCCGGTGTCAGAAGGCTGGGTCATGGGTATTCCAGCAGAACATTGACCCCAAACACACTTCAAAAAGCACCCAAGAATGGTTCAAGACAAAACGTTGGACTGTTCTGAAGTGGCCAGTGGAGAGGTCTGAAAACAGCAGTTGGGAAAAGGCACCCTTCAAATCTGGGAGAACTGGAGCAGTTTGCACAAGAGGAGTGGGCCAAACTACCAGTACAGAGGTTCAGGAAGCTCATTGATGGTTATAGGAAGGGCTTGATTGCAGTTATTTTGACCAAAGGCAGTGCTACCAAATATTAAGTCCAGGGTGTCAATAATTTTGTCAATGCCATTCCTGTTTATTTTCTGATTTAAATGGATATATTAAGTTCTGAATAAAAAAGCAAGGTTCTGTAATATTAACAGTAAAATAAATAATTGTGGATACCAAATACTTTGTTCAATTTCAACTTATTTTTAGAGAAAATTGTGAGTTACTGGCAAGGCAAGGGTGCCAATATTTTTGGCCACAACTGTATGTAAACTTCCGACTTCAACTGTAGATAGGCCTAGTACATGGTTCTGACTCCGTCTGCCTGATGGCCGACCTGCTTATACTGTGCCCCTCCCCTCTATCTCTGTCCCTTGCTAGCTCACAATGAAAGATGTGAGTGTTCGGAAATACGGCAAATACAGTCTCCTGCGTTCCAAAAATACTGAACAAAATACTGAATCTTACGAGTCAATTCCTGGCGGAATCTAATCTCGATACTCAGAAATGGGAGTCGACACTAGAAGGTTTTAGGCTTGAGGTTTTATTTATT
The DNA here is from genome assembly GCF_023373465.1 of Oncorhynchus keta. Taxonomy (NCBI): domain Eukaryota; kingdom Metazoa; phylum Chordata; class Actinopteri; order Salmoniformes; family Salmonidae; genus Oncorhynchus; species Oncorhynchus keta. Next base: position 1,701 of record NW_026282690.1, read on the forward strand.
TGCACAAAAAAAGAAGTGCAGTAGTTTGAAAAGTCATATTCAATCGATGAATAATATAATACTTTTAGCAACAACAAAAGAAATCCTTAATTTACAGTCTGTAGACACTATGAGAATAGAAGGGTTCAGAACTTTTGTGAACCATCACAGCACAGTTAAAAAATATATGGCAAATAGAAAATGGATGGTGTACAGAGATAGATGGGAGGGGTTAAGTGGAGCTGAAGGGTGGTACTAAAAACTAAAGATGACTAATAAAATATACTGTGTCTGTAAAATGTATATAGGTTCAGAACTTTATTTTTCAGTGGCAGGGACTGGGAGACCAGCCAGGATCGAGGGAAAGATGAACGGAGCAAAGTACCGATAGCTCCTTGATGAAAACCTGCTCCAGAGCACTCAGGACCTCAGACTGGGGCAAAGGTAGACCTTCCAACAGGACAACGACCCTAAGCGCACAGCCAAGACAAAGCAGGAGTGGCTTCTGGACAAGTCTCTGAATGTCCTTGAGTGGCCCAGCCAGAGCCCGGACTTGAACCTGAGAGACCTAAAAATAGCTGTTCAGCGACGTTCCCCATCCAACCTGACAGAGTTCGAGAGAATCTGCAGAGAAGAATGGGAGAAACTCTCCAAATACAGGTGTACCAAGCTTGTAGCGTTATACCCAAGAAGACTCCAGAAGAACATGGTAGTAAAGATATTGGGTGATAACTTGTCAAATATCTTGGATCCCCAGATTTATAGAGGGGAATAACTTTGGCAATTTTCAAATCTTCAAATGTTCAATATCATTACCATTTACAGTGGCTTGTGAAAGTATTCAACCTCCTTGGCATTTTCCCTATTTTGTTGCCTTACAACCTGGAATTAAAATGTTTTTTTTTTTAGGGGGGTTGTATATCATTTCATTTGCACAACATGCCGACCACTTTGAAGATGCAATTTTTTTATTATTGTAAGCAAGAAAGCAATAAGCAAGAAATAAGACGAAAAAAACAGAACTTGAGCGTGCATAACTATTCACACCCCCAAGGTCAATACTTTGTAGAGCCACCTTTTTGCAGTATTACAGCTGCAAGTCTCTTGGGGTATGTCTCTATAAGCTTGGCACA
>NW_026282691.1:0-4884 GCF_023373465.1 Oncorhynchus keta
ACACGCCTTTATAACGGGAATGACACGCCTTATAACGGGAAATGACACGCCTTATAACGGGAATGACACGCCATATACCGGGAATGACACGCCATATAACGGGAATGACACGCCATATAACGGGAATGACACATCGCCTTATAACGTGGAACGAATGACACGCCATATAACGGGAATGACACGCCATATAACGGGAATGACACGCCATTATAACGGAATGACACGCCATATAACGGGAATGACACGCCATATAACGGAAATGACACGCCATATAACGGGAATGACACGCCTTATAACGGGAATGACACGCCATATAACGGGAATGACACGCCTATATAACGGGAATGACACGTCTTATAACGGGAATGACACACGCCATATAACGGGAATGACACGCCTTATAACGGGAATGACACGCCATATAACGGGAATGACACGCCTTATAACGGGAATGACACGCCATATAACGGGAATGACACGCCATATAACGGGAATGACACGCCTTATAACGGGAATGACACGCCATATAACGGGAATGACACGCCTTATAACGGGAATGACACGCCTATAACGGAATGACACGCCTTATAACGGGAATGACACGCCATATAACGGGAATGACACGCCATATAACGGGAATGACACGCCTTATAACGGGAATGACACGCCATATAACGGGAATGACACGCCATATAACGGGAATGACACGCCTTATAACGGGAATGACACGCCTTATAACGGGAATGACACGCCATATAACGGGAATGACACGCTTATAACGGGAATGACACGCCATATAACGGGAATGACACGCCTTATAACGGGAATGACACGCTATATAACGGAATGACACGCCTTATAACGGGAATGACACGCCATATAACGGAAATGACACGCCTTATAACGGGAATGACACGCCTTATAACGGGAATGACACGCCATATAACGGGAATGACACGCTATAACGGGAATGACACGCCTTATAACGGGAATGACACGCCATATAACGGGAATGACACGCCATATAACGGGAATGACACGCCATATAACGGGAATGACACGCCTTATAACGGGAATGACACGCCTTATAACGGAATGACACGCCATATAACGGGAATGACACGCCATATAACGGGAATGACACGCCTTATAACGGGAATGACACGCCTTATAACGGGAATGACACGCCATATAACGGAAATGACACGCCTTATAACGGAATGACACGTCTTATAACGGGAATGACACGCCATATAACGGGAATGACACGCCTTATAACGGGAATGACACGCCATATAACGGGAATGACACGCCTTATAACGGGAATGACACGCCATATAACGGGAATGACACGCCATATAACGGGAATGACACGCCTTATAACGGGAATGACACGCCATATAACGGGAATGACACGCCATATAACGGGAATGACACGCCTTATAACGGGAATGACACGCCTTATAACGGGAATGACACGCCTTATAACGGGAATGACACGCCATATAACGGGAATGACACCCTATAACGGGAATGACACGCCATATAACGGGAATGACACGCCTTATAACGGGAATGACACGCCTTATAACGGGAATGACACGCCTTATAACGGGAATGACACGCCATATAACGGGAATGACACGCCTTATAACGGGAATGACACGCCTTATAACGGGAATGACACGCCATATAACGGGAATGACACGCCTTATAACGGAAATGACACGCCATGCTATAACGGGAATGACACGCCTTATAACGGGAATGACACGCCATATAACGGGAATGACACGCCTTATAACGGGAATGACACGCCTTATAACGGGAATGACACGCCTTATAACGGGAATGACACGCCATATAACGTGGAATGACACGCCTTATAACGGGAATGACACGCCATATAACGGGAATGACACGCCTTATAACGGGAATGACACGCCATATAACGGGAATGACACGCCTTATAACGGGAATGACACGCCTTATAACGGGAATGACACGCCATATAACGGGGAATGACACGCCTTATAACGGGTGAATGACACACGCCATATAACGGGAATGACACGCCATATAACGGGAATGACACGCCTTATAACGGGAATGACACGCCTTATAACGGGAATGACACGCCTTATAACGGGAATGACACGCCATATAACGGGAATGACACGCCATATAACGGGAATGACACGCCATATAACGGGAATGACACGCCATATAACGGGAATGACACGCCTTATAACGGGAATGACACGCCATATAACGGGAATGACACGCCTTATAACGGGAATGACACGCCTTATAACGGGAATGACACGCCATATAACGGGAATGACACGCCTTATAACGGGAATGACACGCCTTATAACGGGAATGACACGCCTTATAACGGGAATGACACGCCTTATAACGGGAATGACACGCCTTATAACGGGAATGACACGCCATATAACGGGAATGACACGCCTTATAACGGGAATGACACGCCTATAACGGGAATGACACGCTTATAACGGAATGACACGCCATATAACGGGAATGACACGCCATATAACGGGAATGACACGCCTTATAACGGGAATGACACGCCATATAACGGGAATGACACGCCATATAACGGAAATGACACGCCTTATAACGGGAATGACACGCCTTATAACGGGAATGACACGCCTTATAACGGGAATGACACGCCATATAACGGGAATGACACGCCATATAACGGGAATGACACGCCTTATAACGGGAAAATGACACGCCATATAACGGGAATGACACGCCATATAACGGGAATGACACGCCTTATAACGGGAATGACACGTTATAACGGGAATGACACGCCATATAACGGGAATGACACGCCTTATAACGGGAATGACACGCCATATAACGGGAATGACACGCCATATAACGGGAATGACACGTTATAACGAATGACACGCCTTATAACGGGAACGACACGCCATATAACGGGAATGACACGCCATATAACGGGAATGACACGCCTTATAACGGGAATGACACGCCTTATAACGGGAATGACACGCCATATAACGGGAATGACACGCCATATAACGGGAATGACACGCCTATAACGGGAATGACACGCCATATAACGGGAATGACACGCCATATAACGGGAATGACACGCCTTATAACGGGGAATGACACGCCTTATAACGGGAATGCACACGCCTATATAACGGGGAATGACACGCCATATAACGGGAATGACACGCCTTATAACGGGAATGACACGCCATATAACGGGAATGACACGCCTTATAACGGGAATGACACGCCATATAACGGGAATGACACGCCTTATAACGGGAATGACACGCCATATAACGGGAATGACACGCCATATAACGGGAATGACACGCCTTATAACGGGAATGACACGCCATATAACGGGAATGACACGCCATATAACGGGAATGACACGCCATATAACGGGAATGACACGCCTTATAACGGGAATGACACGCCATATAACGGGAATGACACGCCATATAACGGGAATGACACGCCATATAACGGAATGACACGCCTTATAACGGGAATGAATGACACGCCTTATAACGGGAATGACACGCCTTATAACGGGAATGACACGCCGTATAACGGAAATGACACGCCTTATAACGGGAATGACACGCCTTATAACGGGAATGACACGCCTTATAACGGGAATGACACGCCTTATAACGGGAATGACACGCCTTATAACGGGAATGACACGCCTTATAACGGGAATGACACGCCTTATAACGGGAATGACACGCCTTATAACGGGAATGACACGCCTTATAACGGGAATGACACGCCTTATAACGGAATGACACGCCATATAACGGGAATGACACGCCATATAACGGAAATGACACGCCTTATAACGGGAATGACACGCCATATAACGGGAATGACACGCCTTATAACGGGAATGACACGCCATATAACGGGAATGACACGCCATATGACACGCAAACGGAATGACACGCCATATAACGGGAATGACACGCCTTATAACGGGAATGACACGCCTTATAACGGGAATGACACGCCTTATAACGGGAATGACACGCCATATAACGGGAATGACACGCCATATAACGGGAATGACACGCCATATAACGGGAATGACACGCCTTATAACGGGAATGACACGCCTTATAACGGGAATGACACGCCTTATAACGGGAATGACACGCCTTATAACGGGAATGACACGCCTTATAACGGGAATGACACGCCTTATAACGGGAATGACACGCCATATAACGGGGAATGACACGCCATATAACGGGAATGACACGCCATATAACGGGAATGACACGCCTTATAACGGGAATGACACGCCTTATAACGGGAATGACACGCCATATAACGGGAATGACACGCCATATAACGGGAATGACACGCCATATAACGGGAATGACACGCCATATAACGGGAATGACACGCCATATAACGGGAATGACACGCCTTATAACGGGAATGACACGCCATATAACGGGAATGACACGCCTTATAACGGGAATGACACGCCATATAACGGAATGACACGCCTATAACGGGAATGACACGCCATATAACGGGAATGACACGCCATATAACGGGAATGACACGCCTATATAACGGGAATGACACGCCTTATAACGGGAATGACAGCGAATGACACGCCTTATAACGGGAATGACACGCCTTATAACGGGAATGACACGCCTTATAACGGGAATGACACGCCTATAACGGGAATGACACGCCATATAACGGGAATGACACGCCATATAACGGGAATGACACGCCTTATAACGGGAATGACACGCCTTATAACGGGAATGACACGCCTTATAACGTGGAATGACACGC
>NW_026282692.1:0-30811 GCF_023373465.1 Oncorhynchus keta
GGCTGGGATGGTGCTGTACCCTGACAGGCTGCTGGTGTGCTGTACCCTGACAGACTGACAGGCTGGGATCGTGCTGTACCCAGACTGACTGACAGGCTGGGATGGTGCTGTACCCTGACAGACTGACAGGCTGGGATGGTGCTGTACCCAGACTGACTGACAGGCTGGGATGGTGCTGTACCCTGACAGACTGGGATGGTGCTGTACTTTGACAGACTGGGATGGTGCTGTACCCTGACTGACTGACAGACTGGGATGGTGCTGTACCCTGACTGACTGACAGGCTGGGATGGTGCTGTACCCTGACAGGCTGGGATGGTGCTGTACCCTGACAGGCTGGGATGGTGCTGTACCCTGACAGGCTGGGATGGTGCTGTACCCTGACAGGCTGGGATGGTGCTGTACCCTGACAGGCTGGGATGGTGCTGTACCTTGACAGGCTGGGATGGTGCTGTACCCAGACTGGATGACAGGCTGGGATGGTGCTGTACCCAGACTGGCTGGGATGGTGCTGTACCCAGACTGGCTGGGATGGTGCTGTACCCTGACTGGCTGGGATGGTGCTGTACCCAGACTGGCTGGGATGGTGCTGTACCCAGACAGGCTGAGATGGTGCTGTACCCAGACAGTCTGGGATGGTGCTGTACCCTGACAGGCTGGGATGGTGCTGTACCCTGACAGACTGACAGGCTGGGATCGTGCTGTACCCAGACTGACTGACAGGCTGGGATGGTGCTGTACCCTGACAGACTGGGATGGTGCTGTACCCTGACAGACTGAGAGACTGGGATGGTGCTGTACCCAGACTGACTGACAGGCTGGGATGGTGCTGTACCCTGACAGACTGGGATGGTGCTGTACTTTGACAGACTGGGATGGTGCTGTACTTTGACAGACTGGGATGGTGCTGTACCCTGACTGACTGACAGACTGGGATGGTGCTGTACGCTGACTGACTGACAGGCTGGGATGGTGCTGTACCTTGACAGGCTGGGATGGTGCTGTACCCAGACTGGATGACAGGCTGGGATGGTGCTGTACCCAGACTGGCTGGGATGGTGCTGTACCCAGACAGGCTGGGATGGTGCTCACCCAGACAGGCTGAGATGGTGCTGTACCCAGACAGTCTGGGATGGTGCTGTACCCTGACAGGCTGGGATGGTGCTGTACCCTGACAGGCTGGGATGGTGCTGTACCCTGACAGACTGACAGGCTGGGATCGTGCTGTACCCAGACTGACTGACAGGCTGGGATGGTGCTGTACCCTGACAGACTGGGATGGTGCTGTACCCTGACAGACTGACAGGCTGGGATGGTGCTGTACCCAGACTGACTGACAGGCTGGGATGGTGCTGTACCCTGACAGACTGGGATGGTGCTGTACTTTGACAGACTGGGATGGTGCTGTACCCTGACTGACTGACAGACTGGGATGGTGCTGTACCCTGACTGACTGACAGGCTGGGATGGTGCTGTACCCTGACAGGCTGGGATGGTGCTGTACCCTGACAGGCTGGGATGGTGCTGTACCTGACTGGCTGACAGGCTGGGATGGTGCTGTACCCAGACTGGCTGACAGGCTGGGATGGTGCTGTACCCTGACTGGCTGACAGGCTGGGATGGTGCTGTACCCTGACAGGCTGGGATGGTGCAGGCGGGGATGGTGCTGTACCCTGACAGGCTGGGATGGTGCTGTACCCTGACAGACTGGGATGGTGCTGTACCCTGACAGGCTGGGATGGTGCTGTACCCTGACAGGCTGGGATGGTGCTGTACCCTGACAGGCTGGGATGGTGCTGTACCCTGACAGACTGACAGGCTGGGATGGTGCTGTACCCTGACTGACTGGGATGGTGCTGTACCCTGACTGACTGGGATGGTGCTGTACCCTGACTGACTGACTGACAGGCTGGGATGGTGCTGTACCCTCACAGGCTGAGATGCTGTACCCAGACTGACTGGGATGGTGCTGTACCCTGACTGACTGGGATGGTGCTGTACCCTGACTGACTGGGATGGTGCTGTACCCTGACTGACTGGGATGGTGCTGTACCCTGACTGACTTACAGAGATAGAGCCCTCAGAACAAGCAGAGATTGGGAAGGAGGCAGAATATTTAAAACACCTTCTGCCCCATTCCTCCAGTCACATCACCTTCTGCCCCCATTCCTCCAGTCACATCACCTTCTGGCCCCATTCCTCCAGTCACAACACCTTCTGCCCCCATTCCTCCAGTCACAACACCTTCTGCCCCCATTCCTCCAGTCACATCACCTTCTGCCCCATTCCTCCAGTCACATCACCTTCTGCCCCCATTCCTCCAGTCACATCACCTTCTGCCCCCATTCCTCCAGTCACATCACCTTCTGCCCCCATTCCTCCAGTCACATCACCTTCTGCCCCCATTCCTCCAGTCACATCACCTTCTGCCCCCATTCCTCCAGTCACATCACCTTCTGCCCCCATTCCTCCAGTCACATCACCTTCTGCCCCCATTCCTCCAGTCACATCACCTTCTGCCCCCATTCTCCAGTCACATCACCTTCTGCCCCATTCCTCCAGTCACATCACCTTCTGCCCCCATTCCTCCAGTCACATCACCTTCTGCCCCCATTCTCCAGTCACATCACCTTCTGCCCCCATTCCTCCAGTCACATCACCTTCTGCCCCCATTCCTCCAGTCACATCACCTTCTGCCCCCATTCCTCCAGTCACATCACCTTCTGCCCCCATTCCTCCAGTCACATCACCTTCTGCCCCCATTCCTCCAGTCACATCACCTTCTGCCCCCATTCCTCCAGTCACATCACCTTCTGCCCCCATTCCTCCAGTCACATCACCTTCTGCCCCCATTCCTCCAGTCACATCACCTTCTGCCCCCATTCCTCCAGTCACATCACCTTCTGCCCCCATTCCTCCAGTCACATCACCTTCTGCCCCCATTCCTCCAGTCACATCACCTTCTGCCCCCATTCCTCCAGTCACATCACCTTCTGCCCCCATTCCTCCAGTCACATCACCTTCTGCCCCCATTCCTCCAGTCACATCACCTTCTGCCCCCATTCCTCCAGTCACATCACCTTCTGCCCCCATTCCTCCAGTCACATCACCTTCTGCCCCCATTCCTCCAGTCACATCACCTTCTGCCCCCATTCCTCCAGTCACATCACCTTCTGCCCCCATTCCTCCAGTCACATCACCTTCTGCCCCCATTCCTCCAGTCACATCACCTTCTGCCCCCATTCCTCCAGTCACATCACCTTCTGCCCCCATTCCTCCAGTCACATCACCTTCTGCCCCATTCCTCCAGTCACATCACCTTCTGCCCCCATTCCTCCAGTCACATCACCTTCTGCCCCCCATTCCTCCAGTCACATCACCTTCTGCCCCCATTCCTCCAGTCACGTCAACCTTCTGCCCCCATTCCTCCAGTCACATCACCTTCTGCCCCCATTCCTCCAGTCACATCACCTTCTGCCCCCATTCCTCCAGTCACATCACCTTCTGCCCCATTCCTCCAGTCACATCACCTTCTGCCCCCATTCCTCCAGTCACATCACCTTCTGCCCCCATTCCTCCAGTCACATCACCTTTCTGCCCCCATTCCTCCAGTCACATCACCTTCTGCCCCCATTCCTCCAGTCACATCACCTTCTGCCCCCATTCCTCCAGTCACATCACCTTCTGCCCCATTCCTCCAGTCACATCACCTTCTGCCCCCATTCCTCCAGTCACATCACCTTCTGCCCCCATTCCTCCAGTCACATCACCTTCTGCCCCCATTCCTCCAGTCACATCACCTTCTGGCCCCATTCCTCCAGTCACATCACCTTCTGCCTCCATTCCTCCAGTCACATCACCTTCTACCCCCATTCCTCCAGTCACATCACCTTCTGCCCCCATTCTCCAGTCACAACACCTTCTGCCCCCATTCCTCCAGTCACATCACCTTCTGCCCCCATTCCTCCAGTCACATCACCTTCTGCCCCCATTCCTCCAGTCACATCACCTTCTGCCTCCATTCCTCCAGTCACATCACCTTCTACCCCCATTCCTCCAGTCACATCACCTTCTGCCCCCATTCCTCCAGTCACATCACCTTCTGCCCCCATTCCTCCAGTCACATCACCTTCTGCCCCCATTCCTCCAGTCACATCACCTTCTGCCCCCACTTTACCCACTACACCATCTCTGCCCCACTTTACCCCTACACCATCTGCCCCCACTCTCCCCTACAACATCTCTGCCCCCACTCTCTCCCCTACAACATCTCTGCCCCACTCTCTCCCCTGCACCATCTCTACCCCAGTCTACCCCCTACACCATCTCTGCCCCCACTCTCCCCCTACACCATCTCTGCCCCCACTCTACCCCCTACACCACATATGTCAGAGTCAAGGCCCGCGGGCCACATCCGGCCAGCGAGAAGGTTTTTTACGGCCCCTGGGATGATCTTGATTTATTATTAGAACCGGCCCGCAGACCGCAGCAAGCCGGCAGCCCGCAGATCTTTTACACGCACCAATACTACATTTCCCACAATGCAACGGTGACGCACCGAGCAGTAGGCTGCTTCATTTCAATATTTATTGGCACAGCAGTTGTCAGCATCACAGTAAAATTAACTTTCAGATACCCATCAAAAATGGCAAAACGGAAGGTGGACACTGAGAACCGGGGTTTCAAACAAGGTGGAGTCGGAGTATTTGTTCACGGAGGTAGCTGGAAAACCTGTGTGTCTTCTGTGTGGAGAAAGTGTGGCGGTACTGAAAGAGTATAATCTGAGACGACATTATGAAACGAAACACGCGGACAAAAACAAGAATATGGACATGGAACAAAGGCTACAAAAGGCAGAGGAATTAAAACGAGGCCTCAAATCTCGACAGGCTCTGTTCAAAAAAAAGCCAAATCACAAGACCAGGCTGCTGTCAAGGCCAGTTTTATTTTGGCAGAAGAGATCGCTAAATCAGCCCGGCCATTTACGGAGGGGGATTTCATCAAAAACTGCATGATTAAAGTTTGTGACGAAGTTTGCCCAGAAAAAGGCAACTCTTTTTAAATGTGAGTCTGAGCAGAAACACCATTGCCGAGAGAGTAGACCAGTTGTCCATCAATCTAAAAGAGCAGCTTGTGAAAAAGGGAAAAGATTTCATTGCATATTCCTTGGCTGTGGATGAGAGCACCGACATTTCTGACATTGCCCAGTTGTCAATTTTCATCCGCGGAGTGGACTCCAGCCTAAGCGTGACAGAGGAGTTTTTGGCTTTACGTCCTATGCATGGCACAACTACGGGGCATGATTTGTATGAAGAGGTGTCAAGATGTGTAAATGAGATGGAGCTGCCTTGGGAAAACTCGTGGGTTTGACAACCGACGGAGCACCTGCGATGTGTGGACACAGGAGCGGACTGGTGGCGAAGATACGGGAAAAAAGATGCAAGAGGAAAACGCGACAGGTGAGCTGACAGCTTATCATTGTATCATACACCAGGAAGCGTTGTGCGGTAAAGCCTTGAAAATGGAGCATGTAATGAGCATCATCACGCGCACAGTTAACTTTATCAGAGCCAAAGGTTTGAATCACCGCCAGTTCAAGGCATTTCTGACGGAGTTAGAAACGGAGCATGGTGATTTGCCTTATCACACAGAGGTGCGATGGCTAAGCCAGGGAAAGGTGCTTCAAAGATGTTTCGAGCTTCGTGAGGAGATTTGTCTGTTCTGGACAGCAAAGGGAAAGACACAACACAACTCCGAGACGAAATGTTTCTGTGTGAAATGGCTTTCTGTGTGACATTACGAGTCATCTGAATGCAATGAACTTGCAGCTGCAGGGTCGGGATCGTGTCATCTCTGATATGTACAGTACAGTGAAGGCATTTAAAACCAAACTGACTCTGTGGGAGACGCAGATGCGGAAAGAAAATTTGAGCCACTTTCCCAGCTGCCAGACCATGAAAGAGAAGCTCTCTACCAGTGCGTTCCCGAGCGCACAGTTGGCTGATAAAATAGGTATGCTTGCCGCTGACTTTCGACGCCGATTTGCTGACTTTGAAGCACAAAAAGCAGGTTGGAACTGCTCGGTAACCCATTTGCTGTTGACGTGGAAAGCTCACCACCAAACCTCCAAATGGAGTTGATTGACCTCCAATGCAATGATGCACTGAGGGGCAAAATATGCGGCAGTGGGTGCTGCGGAGTTCGCCCGTTTCCTCCCCGACACAATGCCCCAGCTGCGCATCCAGGCTGCTCAAACGTTGTCTATGTTTGGCAGCACATACCTGTGTGAACAACTGTTTTCTTTGATGAACTTGAACAAAACATCACACAGAAGTCGACTTACTGCTGAACACCTCCACTCAATTCTGAGGATTTCCTCAGCTCAGAGCCTTACCCCGAACATTGATGAACTTGTGGAAAAGATGGGACACCACCAAGTATCACCCTCAACCTCAAACAAGTGAACATTACTGTGCAATCACATATTTAGAGTTTTTACTCAGTTCAAGTTTAAAAGTTAAAGTTTAATATTTGTTTTCACTGCATGTTACTTCTCCTTAAACAAAGTGTTGTTTTTGATTAATAGATTTTTGCACTTTATTTTATTGTATTTCAATCCAATTATATTTTAAAAATATTTCAGTTGAGTGGATGATAGAAAATTGCTATTATTGTTTTTTTCTTTGAAGTAAATTTAGCCCACTTTTGCTAAAATAGAAAATATAGGCTACTGATGGTGCCTTGAATACCGGTTTCTTTCATTTAATGTTCATGTTATGGGGATTTTTATATAAAGGAAATTTGTCTTTGTCTGTTGAAAATTAAAGATTACTGACAGAGCCATAAGAAAATATTGCTTTATTTATCTGATCATATTGGAATATATTTGTTAGGTTTTCAGTAGGTTCAATTAGGTTCACTAGACTATATGCGTCATTTAAAAATTTTTCAATGAACATTCGAACAGTCCGGCCCTCGGCTTGTAGCTAAATTTTTATTTGGCCCTCCGTCCATTTGACTTTGACACCCCTGCCCTACACCATCTCTGCCCCACTCTCTCCCTGCACCATCTCTACCCCAGTCTACCCCCTACACCATCTCTGCCCCCACTCTCTCCCCTGCACCATCTCTACCCCAGTCTACCCCCTACACCATCTCTGCCCCCACTCTCTCCCCTGCACCATCTCTACCCCAGTCTACCCCCTACACCATCTCTACCTTCACTCTCTCCCATTTACATTTACATTTAAGTCATTTAGCAGACGCTCTTATCCAGAGCGACTTACAGATTGGTGCAAACACCTATGACAACCAGTGGAACAGCCACTTGCATCTAAATCTTGTTGGGGGGGTGAGAAGGATTACTTACCCCTACTTACCTATCCTAGGTATTCCTTGCACCATCTCTACCCCAGTCTACCCCCTACACCATCTCTGCCCCCACTCTCTCCCCTGCACCATCTCTACCCCAGTCTACCCCCTACACCATCTCTACCCCAGTCTACCCCTACACCATCTCTGCCCCCACTCTCCCCCTGCACCATCTCTGCCCCCACTCTACCCCCTACACCATCTCTACCCCCAGTCTACCCCCTACACCATCTCTGCCCCCACTCTACCCCTACACCATCTCTGCCCCCACTCTACCCCCTACACCATCTCTACCCCAGTCTACCCCCTACACCATCTCTGCCCCCACTCTACCCCTACACCATCTCTGCCCCCACTCTACCCCTACACCATCTCTGCCCCCACTCTACCCCCTACACCATCTCTACCCCCAGTCTCTCCCCTGCACCATCTCTGCCCCCACTCTCCCCCTACACCATCTCTGCCCCCACTCTCCCCCCTGCACCATCTCTGCCCCCACTCTCCCCTACACCATCTCTACCCCCAGTCTACCCCCTACACCATCTCTCCCCCCACTCTCCCCCCTACCCCATCTCTGCCCCCACTCTACCCCTACACCATCTCTGCCCCCAGTCTACCCCCTACACCATCTCTGCCCCCACCCTCCCCCCTACACCATCTCTGCCCCCACTCTACCCCCTACACCATCTCTGCCCCCACTCTACCCCCTACACCATCTCTGCCCCCACTCTACCCCCTACACCATCTCTGCCCCAGTCTACCCCTACACCATCTCTGCCCCCACTCTACCCCTACACCATCTCTGCCCCCAGTCTACCCCCTACACCATCTCTGCCCCCACTCTACCCCCTACACCATCTCTGCCCCCACTCTACCCCCTACACCATCTCTGCCCCCACTCTACCCCCTACACCATCTCTACCCCCACTCTCCCCCTACACCATCTCTACCCCCAGTCTCTCCTGCACCATCTCTGCCCCCACTCTCCCCTACACCATCTCTACCCCCAGTCTACCCCCTACACCATCTCTGCCCCCACTCTCCCCCTGCACCATCTCTACCCCAGTCTACCCCCTACACCATCTCTGCCCCCACTCTCTCCCCTGCACCATCTCTACCGCAGTCTACCCCCTACACCATCTCTGCCCCCACTCTCTCCCCTGCACCATCTCTACCCCCAGTCTACCCCCTACACCATCTCTGCCCCCACTCTCCCCCTACACCATCTCTGCCCCCACTCTCCCCCTACACCATCTCTGCCCCCACTCTCTCCCCCTACACCATCTCTGCCCCCACTCTACCCCCTACACCATCTCTGCCCCCACTCTACCCCCTACACCATCTCTATCCCCACTCTACCCCTACACCATCTCTGCCCCCAGTCTATCCCCTACACCATCTCTGCCCCCACTCTCCCCCACACCATCTCTGCCCCCACTCTACCCCTGCACCATCTCTACCCCAGTCTGCCCCCTACACCATCTCTACCCCCACTCTCTCCCCCTGCACCATCTCTGCCCCCACTCTGCCCCCTACACCATCTCTACCCCCACTCTCTCCCCTGCACCATCTCTGCCCTTATCTGCCCCCTACAACATCTCTGCCCCCACTCTCTCCCTGCACCATCTCTGCCCCAGTCTACCCCCTACACCATCTCTGCCCCACTCTCCCCCTACACCATCTCTGCCCCACTCTCTCCCCTGCACCATCTCTGCCCCCACTCTACCCCCCTACACCATCTCTGCCCCCACTCTCCCCCCTACACCATCTCTACCCCACTCTACCCCCCTACACCATCTCTGCCCCCACTCTACCCCCTACACCATCTCTGCCCCACTCTACCCCCTACACCATCTCTGCCCCCACTCTGCCCCTACACCATCTCTACCCCAGTCTACCCCCTACACCATCTCTGCCCCCACTCTCTCCCCTGCACCATCTCTGCCCCCACTCTACCCCCCTACACCATCTCTACCCCCACTCTACCCCTACACCATCTCTCTACCCCAGTCTACCCCCTACACCATCTCTGCCTCCACTCTCTCCCTGCACCATCTCTACCCCATCTACCCCCTACACCATCTCTGCCCCCACTCTACCCCCTACACCATCTCTGCCCCACTCTACCCCCTACACCATCTCTGCCCCCACTCTCTCCCCCTACACCATCTCTGCCCCCACTCTACCCCCTACACCATCTCTACCCCAGTCTACCCCCTACACCACCTCTGCCCCCACTCTCTCCCTGCATCTCTGCCCCAGTCTACCCCTACACCATCTCTGCCCCAGTCTACCCCCTACACCATCTCTGCCCCACTCTCCCCCCTACACCATCTCTGCCCCAGTCACCCCTGCACCATCTCTACCCCCACTCTCTCCCCCTACAACATCTCTGCCCCCACTCTACCCCCTACACCATCTCTGCCCCCACTCTACCCCCTACACCATCTCTGCCCCCACTCTCCCCCTACACCATCTCTGCCCCAGTCTACCCCTACACCATCTCTGCCCCAGTCTACCCCCTACACCATCTCTGCCCCCACTCTCCCCCTACACCATCTCTGCCCCCACTCTCCCCCCTACACCATCTCTGCCCCAGTCTGCCCCCTACACCATCTCTGCCCCCACTCTCCCCCCTACACCATCTCTGCCCCAGTCTACCCCCTACACCATCTCTGCCCCCACTCTCCCCCCTACACCATCTCTGCCCCCACTCTACCCCCCTACACCATCTCTGCCCCCACTCTCCCCCCTACACCATCTCTGCCCTTCAGCCTGTATTCATACAGCCTGCATCTCTCTGTCTTAGTGGACCTCTGTCCCCAGCCTACATCTCTCTGTCTTAGTGGACCTCTGTCCCCAGCCTTACTGTCTCTCTGTCTTAGTGGACCTCTGTCCCCAGCCTGCATCTCTCTGTCTTAGTGGACCTCTGTCCCCAGCCTTACTGTCTCTCTGTCTTAGTGGACCTCTGTCCCCAGCCTGCATCTCTCTGTGTTAGTGGACCTCTGTCCCCAGCCTTACTGTCTCTCTGTGTTAGTGGACCTCTGTCCCCAGCCTGCATCTCTCTGTCTTAGTGGACCTCTGTCCCCAGCCTGCATCTCTCTGTCTTAGTGGACCTCTGTCCCCAGCCTTACTGTCTCTCTGTCTTAGTGGACCTCTGTCCCCAGCCTTACTGTCTCTCTGTGTTAGTGGACCTCTGTCCCCAGCCTTACTGCCTCTCTGTCTTAGTGAACCTCTGTCCCCAGCCTTACTGTCTCTCTGTGTTAGTGACCTCTGTCCCCAGCCTGCATCTCTCTGCCTTAGTGGACCTCTGTCCCCAGCCTTACTGTCTCTCTGTCTTAGTGGACCTCTGTCCCCAGCCTTACTGTCTCTCTGTCTTAGTGGACCTCTGTCCCCAGCCTGCATCTCTCTGTCTTAGTGGACCTCTGTCCCCAGCCTGCATCTCTCTGTCTTAGTGGACCTCTGTCCCCAGCCTTACTGTCTCTCTGTCTTAGTGGACCTCTGTCCCCAGCCTTACTGTCTCTCTGTCTTAGTGGACCTCTGTCCCCAGCCTTACTGCCTCTCTGTCTTAGTGGACCTCTGTCCCCAGCCTTACTGCCTCTCTGTCTTAGTGGACCTCTGTCCCCAGCCTGCATCTCTCTGTCTTAGTGGACCTCTGTCCCCAGCCTGCATCTCTCTGTCTTAGTGGACCTCTGTCCCCAGCCTTACTGTCTCTCTGTCTTAGTGGACCTCTGTCCCCAGCCTGCATCTCTCTGTCTTAGTGGACCTCTGTCCCCAGCCTTACTGTCTCTCTGTCTTAGTGGACCTCTGTCCCCAGCCTGCATCTCTCTGTCTTAGTGGACCTCTGTCCCCAGCCTGCATCTCTCTGTCTTAGTGGACCTCTGTCCCCAGCATTACTGTCTCTCTGTCTTAGTGGACCTCTGTCCCCAGCCTTACTGTCTCTCTGTCTTAGTGGACCTCTGTCCCCAGCCTTACTGCCTCTCTGTCTTAGTGGACCTCTGTCCCCAGCCTTACTGCCTCTCTGTCTTAGTGGACCTCTGTCCCCAGCCTGCATCTCTCTGTCTTAGTGGACCTCTGTCCCCAGCCTGTCTCTCTGTCTTAGTGGACCTCTGTCCCCAGCCTTACTGTCTCTCTGTCTTAGTGGACCTCTGTCCCCAGCCTGCATCTATCTCTCTGTCTTAGTGGACCTCTGTCCCCAGCCTTACTGTCTCTCTGTCTTAGTGGACCTCTGTCCCCAGCCTGCATCTCTCTCTGTGTTAGTGGACCTCTGTCCCCAGCCTTACTGTCTCTCTGTGTTAGTGGACCTCTGTCCCCAGCCTGCATCTCTCTGTCTTAGTGGACCTCTGTCCCCAGCCTGCATCTCTCTGTCTTAGTGGACCTCTGTCCCCAGCCTTACTGTCTCTCTGTCTTAGTGGACCTCTGTCCCCAGCCTTACTGTCTCTCTGTGTTAGTGGACCTCTGTCCCCAGCCTTACTGCCTCTCTGTCTTAGTGAACCTCTGTCCCCAGCCTTACTGTCTCTCTGTGTTAGTGGACCTCTGTCCCCAGCCTGCATCTCTCTGTCTTAGTGGACCTCTGTCCCCAGCCTGCATCTCTCTGCCTTAGTGGACCTCTGTCCCCAGCCTTACTGTCTCTCTGTCTTAGTGGACCTCTGTCCCCAGCCTTACTGTCTCTCTGTGTTAGTGGACCTCTGTCCCCAGCCTTACTGCCTCTCTGTCTTAGTGAACCTCTGTCCCCAGCCTTACTGTCTCTCTGTGTTAGTGGACCTCTGTCCCCAGCCTGCATCTCTCTGTCTTAGTGGACCTCTGTCCCCAGCCTGCATCTCTCTGTCTTAGTGGACCTCTGTCCCCAGCCTTACTGTCTCTCTGTCTGAGTGGACCTCTGTCCCCAGCCTGCATCTCTCTGTCTTAGTGGACCTCTGTCCCCAGCCTTACTGTCTCTCTGTCTTAGTGGACCTCTGTCCCCAGCCTTACTGTCTCTCTGTCTTAGTGGACCTCCGTCCCCAGCCTTACTGTCTCTCTGTCTTAGTGGACCTCTGTCCCCAGCCTTACTGTCTCTCTGTCTTAGTGGACCTCTGTCCCCAGCCTTACTGTCTCTCTGTCTTAGTGGACCTCTGTCCCCAGCCTGCATCTCTCTGTCTTAGTGGACCTCTGTCCCCAGCCTTACTGTCTCTCTGTCATAGTGGACCTCTGTCCCCAGCCTTACTGTCTCTCTGTCTTAGTGGACCTCTGTCCCCAGCCTTACTGTCTCTCTGTCTTAGTGGACCTCTGTCCCCAGCCTGCATCTCTCTGTGTTAGTGGACCTCTGTCCCCAGCCTTACTGTCTCTCTGTCTTAGTGTACCTCTGTCCCCAGCCTGCATCTCTCTGTGTTAGTGGACCTCTGTCCCCAGCCTGCATCTCTCTGTCTTAGTGGACCTCTGTCCCCAGCCTTACTGTCTCTCTGTCTTAGTGGACCTCTGTACCCAGCCTGCTGTCTCTCTGTCTTAGTGGACCTCTGTCCCCAGCCTGCATCTCTCTGTCTTAGTGGACCTCTGTCCCCAGCCTTACTGTCTCTCTGTCTTAGTGAACCTCTGTCCCCAGCCTTACTGTCTCTCTGTCTTAGTGGACCTCTGTCCCCAGCCTTACTGTCTCTCTGTCTTAGTGGACCTCTGTCCCCAGCCTTACTGCCTCTCTGTCTTAGTGGACCTCTGTCCCCAGCCTGCATCTCTCTGTCTTAGTGGACCTCTGTCCCCAGCCTTACTGTCTCTCTGTCTTAGTGGACCTCTGTCCCCAGCCTTACTGTCTCTCTGTCTTAGTGGACCTCTGTCCCCAGCCTGCATCTCTCTGTCTTAGTGACCTCTGTCCCCAGCCTTACTGCCTCTCTGTCTTAGTGGACCTCTGTCCCCAGCCTTACTGTCTCTCTGTCTTAGTGGACCTCTGTCCCCAGCCTTACTGTCTCTCTGTCTTAGTGGACCCTCTGTCCCCAGCCTTACTGTCTCTCTGTCTTAGTGGACCTCTGTCCCCAGCCTTACTGTCTCTCTGTGTTAGTGGACCTCTGTCCCCAGCCTTACTGTCTCTCTGTCTTAGTGGACCTCTGTCCCCAGCCTGCATCTCTCTGTCTTAGTGGACCTCTGTCCCCAGCCTTACTGTCTCTCTGTCTTAGTGGACCTCTGTCCCCAGCCTTACTGTCTCTCTGTCTTAGTGGACCTCTGTCCCCAGCCTTACTGCCTCTCTGTCTTAGTGGACCTCTGTCCCCAGCCTGCATCTCTCTGTCTTAGTGGACCTCTGTCCCCAGCCTTACTGTCTCTCTGTCTTAGTGGACCTCTGTCCCCAGCCTTACTGTCTCTCTGTCTTAGTGGACCTCTGTCCCCAGCCTGCATCTCTCTGTCTTAGTGGACCTCTGTCCCCAGCCTGCATCTCTCTGTCTTAGTGGACCTCTGTCCCCAGCCTTACTGTCTCTCTGTCTTAGTGGACCTCTGTCCCCAGCCTGTATCTCTCTGTCTTAGTGGACCTCTGTCCCCAGCCTTACTGTCTCTCTGTCTTAGTGGACCTCTGTCCCCAGCCTTACTGTCTCTCTGTCTTAGTGGACCTCTGTCCCCAGCCTTACTGTCTCTCTGTCTTAGTGGACCTCTGTCCCCAGCCTGCATCTCTCTGTCTTAGTGGACCTCTGTCCCCAGCCTTACTGTCTCTCTGTCTTAGTGGACCTCTGTCCCCAGCCTGCATCTCTCTGTCTTAGTGGACCTCTGTCCCCAGCCTGCATCTCTCTGTCTTAGTGGACCTCTGTCCCCAGCATTACTGTCTCTCTGTCTTAGTGGACCTCTGTCCCCAGCCTGCATCTCTCTGTCTTAGTGGACCTCTGTCCCCAGCCTTACTGTCTCTCTGTCTTAGTGGACCTCTGTCCCCAGCCTGCATCTCTCTGTCTTAGTGGACCTCTGTCCCCAGCCTTACTGTCTCTCTGTCTTAGTGGACCTCTGTCCCCAGCCTTACTGTCTCTCTGTCTTAGTGGACCTCTGTCCCCAGCCTTACTGTCTCTCTGTCTTAGTGGACCTCTGTCCCCAGCCTTACTGTCTCTCTGTCTTAGTGGACCTCTGTCCCCAGCCTTACTGTCTCTCTGTCTTAGTGGACCTCTGTCCCCAGCCTGCATCTCTCTGTCTTAGTGGACCTCTGTCCCCAGCCTTACTGTCTCTCTGTCATAGTGGACCTCTGTCCCCAGCCTTACTGTCTCTCTGTCTTAGTGGACCTCTGTCCCCAGCCTTACTGTCTCTCTGTCTTAGTGGACCTCTGTCCCCAGCCTGCATCTCTCTGTCTTAGTGGACCTCTGTCCCCAGCCTTACTGCATCTCTCTGTCTTCGTGGACCTCTGTCCCCAGCCTGCATCTCTCTGTGTTAGTGGACCTCTGTCCCCAGCCTGCATCTCTCTGCCTTAGTGGACCTCTGTCCCCAGCCTTACTGTCTCTCTGTCTTAGTGGACCTCTGTCCCCAGCCTGCATCTCTCTGTCTTAGTGGACCTCTGTCCCCAGCCTGCATCTCTCTGTCTTAGTGGACCTCTGTCCCCAGCCTTACTGTCTCTCTGTCTTAGTGAACCTCTGTCCCCAGCCTTACTGTCTCTCTGTCTTAGTGGACCTCTGTCCCCAGCCTGCACTGTCTCTCTGTCTTAGTGGACCTCTGTCCCCAGCCTTACTGTCTCTCTGTCTTAGTGGACCTCTGTCCCCAGCCTGCATCTCTCTGTCTTAGTGGACCTCTGTCCCCAGCCTTACTGTCTCTCTGTCTTAGTGGACCTCTGTCCCCAGCCTTACTGTCTCTCTGTCTTAGTGGACCTCTGTCCCCAGCCTGCATCTCTCTGCCTTAGTGGACCTCTGTCCCCAGCCTTACTGCCTCTCTGTCTTAGTGGACCTCTGTCCCAGCCTTACTGTCTCTCTGTCTTAGTGGACCTCTGTCCCCAGCCTTACTGTCTCTCTGTCTTAGTGGACCCTCTGTCCCCAGCCTTACTGTCTCTCTGTCTTAGTGGACCCTCTGTCCCCAGCCTTACTGTCTCTCTGTCTTAGTGGACCTCTGTCCCCAGCCTTACTGTCTCTCTGTCTTAGTGGACCTCTGTCCCCAGCCTGCATCTCTCTGTCTTAGTGGACCTCTGTCCCCAGCCTTACTGTCTCTCTGTCTTAGTGGACCTCTGTCCCCAGCCTTACTGTCTCTCTGTCTTAGTGGACCTCTGTCCCCAGCCTTACTGTCTCTCTGTCTTAGTGGACCTCTGTCCCCAGCCTGCATCTCTCTGTCTTAGTGGACCTCTGTCCCCAGCCTTACTGTCTCTCTGTCTTAGTGGACCTCTGTCCCCAGCCTTACTGTCTCTCTGTCTTAGTGGACCTCTGTCCCCAGCCTTACTGTCTCTCTGTCTTAGTGGACCTCTGTCCCCAGCCTTACTGTCTCTCTGTCTTAGTGGACCTCTGTCCCCAGCCTTACTGTCTCTCTGTCTTAGTGGACCTCTGTCCCCAGCCTTACTGTCTCTCTGTCTTAGTGGACCTCTGTCCCCAGCCTTACTGTCTCTCTGTCTTAGTGGACCTCTGTCCCCAGCCTGTGTCTCTCTGTGTTAGTGGACCTCTGTCCCCAGCCTTACTGTCTCTCTGTCTTAGTGGACCTCTGTCCCCAGCCTGCATCTCTCTGTGTTAGTGGACCTCTGTCCCCAGCCTGCATCTCTCTGTGTTAGTGGACCTCTGTCCCCAGCCTTACTGTCTCTCTGTCTTAGTGGACCTCTGTCCCCAGCCTGCATCTCTCTGTCTTAGTGGACCTCTGTCCCCAGCCTGCATCTCTCTGTCTTAGTGGACCTCTGTCCCCAGCCTTACTGTCTCTCTGTCTTAGTGGACCTCTGTCCCCAGCCTTACTGTCTCTCTGTCTTAGTGGACCTCTGTCCCCAGCCTTACTGTCTCTCTGTCTTAGTGGACCTCTGTCCCCAGCCTTACTGTCTCTCTGTCTTAGTGGACCTCTGTCCCCAGCCTGCATCTCTCTGTCTTAGTGGACCTCTGTCCCCAGCCTTACTGTCTCTCTGTCTTAGTGGACCTCTGTCCCCAGCCTTACTGTCTCTCTGTCTTAGTGGACCTCTGTCCCCAGCCTTACTGTCTCTCTGTCTTAGTGGACCTCTGTCCCCAGCCTTACTGTCTCTCTGTCTTAGTGGACCCTCTGTCCCCAGCCTTACTGTCTCTCTGTCTTAGTGGACCTCTGTCCCCAGCCTTACTGTCTCTCTGTGTTAGTGGACCTCTGTCCCCAGCCTTACTGTCTCTCTGTCTTAGTGGACCTCTGTCCCCAGCCTTTCTGTCTCTCTGTCTTAGTGGACCTCTGTCCCCAGCCTTACTGTCTCTCTGTCTTAGTGGACCTCTGTCCCCAGCCTTACTGTCTCTCTGTCTTAGTGGACCTCTGTCCCCAGCCTTACTGTCTCTCTGTCTTAGTGGACCTCTGTCCCCAGCCTGCATCTCTGTCTTAGTGGACCTCTGTCCCCAGCCTTACTGTCTCTCTGTCTTAGTGGACCTCTGTCCCCAGCCTTACTGTCTCTCTGTCTTAGTGGACCTCTGTCCCCAGCCTTACTGTCTCTCTGTCTTAGTGGACCTCTGTCCCCAGCCTTACTGTCTCTCTGTCTTAGTGGACCTCTGTCCCCAGCCTTACTGTCTCTCTGTCTTAGTGGACCTCTGTCCCCAGCCTTACTGTCTCTCTGTCTTAGTGGACCTCTGTCCCCAGCCTTACTGTCTCTCTGTCTTAGTGGACCTCTGTCCCCAGCCTGCATCTCTCTGTCTTAGTGGACCTCTGTCCCCAGCCTTACTGTCTCTCTGTCTTAGTGGACCTCTGTCCCCAGCCTTACTGTCTCTCTGTCTTAGTGGACCTCTGTCCCCAGCCTGCATCTCTCTGTCTTAGTGGACCTCTGTCCCCAGCCTTACTGTCTCTCTGTCTTAGTGGACCTCTGTCCCCAGCCTGCATCTCTCTGTCTTAGTGGACCTCTGTCCCCAGCCTTACTGCCTCTCTGTCTTAGTGGACCTCTGTCCCCAGCCTTACTGTCTCTCTGTGTTAGTGGACCTCTGTCCCCAGCCTGCATCTCTCTGTCTTAGTGGACCTCTGTCCCCAGCCTTACTGTCTCTCTGTCTTAGTGGACCTCTGTCCCCAGCCTTACTGTCTCTCTGTCTTAGTGGACCTCTGTCCCCAGCCTTACTGTCTCTCTGTCTTAGTGGACCTCTGTCCCCATCCTTACTGTCTCTCTGTCTTAGTGGACCTCTGTCCCCAGCCTTACTGTCTCTCTGTCTTAGTGGACCTCTGTCCCCAGCCTTACTGTCTCTCTGTCTTAGTGGACCTCTGTCCCCAGCCTGCATCTCTGTCTTAGTGGACCTCTGTCCAAAGCCTTACTGTCTCTCTGTCTTAGTGGACCTCTGTCCCCAGCCTTACTGTCTCTGTGTTAGTGGACCTCTGTCCCCAGCCTGCATGTTTCTCTGCCTCTAAACACGTCTAACCTCTAAACACATCTAACCTCTAAACACGTCTAACCTTTAAACACGCTAACCCTAACCTCTAAACACGTCTAACCTTTAAACACGTCTAACCTTTAAACACGTCTAACCTCTAAACCTTCTAAACACGTCTAACCTTTAAACACGTCTAACCTCTAAACACGTCTAACCTTTAAACCTTTAAACACGTCTCTAACCTCTAAACACGTCTAACCTTTAAACACGTCTAACCTCTAAACCTCTAAACACGACTAACCTCTAAACACGTCTAACCTCTAAACACGTCTAACCTCTAAACACGTCTAACCTCTAAACACGTCTAACCTTTAAACACGTCTAACCTTTAAACACGTCTAACCTTTAAACACGTCTAACCTTTAAACACGTCTAAACACGTCTAACCTTTAAACACGTCTAACCTTTAAACACGTCTAACCTTTAAACACGTCTAACCTTTAAACACGTCTAACCTTTAAACACGTCTAACCTTTAAACACGTCTAACCTTTAAACACGTCTAACCTCTAAACACGTCTAACCTCTAAACACGTCTAACCTCTAAACACGTCTAACCTCTAAAACCTTTAAACACGTCTAACCTTTAAACCTCTAACCTCTAAACACGTCTAACCTCTAAACACGTCTAACCTTTAAACACGTCTAACCTCTAAACACGTCTAACCTTTAAACACGTCTAACCTTTAAACACGTCTAACCTTTAAACACGTCTCTAACCTTTAAACACGTCTAACCTTTAAACACGTCTAACCTCTAAACACGTCTAACCTCTAAACACGTCTAACCTTCTAAACACGTCTAACCTTTAAACACGTCTAACCTCTAAACACGTCTAACCTTTAAACACGTCTAACCTCTAAACACCTCTAACCTTTAAACACGTCTAACCTTTAACCTTTAAACACGTCTAACCTTTAAACACGCCTAACCTCTAAACACGTCTAACCTTTAAACACGTCTAACCTCTAAACACGTCTAACCTTTAAACACGTCTAACCTCTAAACACGTCTAACCTTAAACACGTCTAACCTCTAAAACGTCTAACCTCTAAACACGTCTAACCTCTAAACACGTCTAACCTTTAAACACGTCTAACCTTAAACACGTCCTAACCTTAAACACGCCTAACCTTTAAACACGTCTAACCTCTAAACACGTCTAACCTTTAAACACGTCTTTAACCACGTCTAACCTTTAAACACGTCTAACCTTTAAACACGTCTAACCTCTAAACACGTCTAACCTCTAAACACGTCTAACCTCTAAACACGTCTAACCTTTAAACACGTCTAACCTTTAAACACGTCTAACCTCTAAACACGTCTAACCTTTAAACACGTCTAACCTCTAAACACGTCTAACCTCTAAACACGTCTAACCTCTAAACACGTCTAACCTTTAAACACGTCTAACCTTTAAACACGTCTAACCTTTAAACACGTCTAACCTCTAAACACGTCTAACCTCTAAACACGTCTAACCTTTAAACACGTCTAACCTCTAAACACGTCTAACCTCTAAACACGTCTCTAAACCTCTAACCTTTAAACGTCTAACCTTTAAACACTAACCTTTCTAACCTTTAAACACGTCTAACCTTTAAACCTAACCTTTAAACACGTCTAACCTCTAAACACGTCTAACCTTTAAACACGTCTAACCTCTAAACACGTCTAACCTAAACACGTCTAACCTCTAACCTTTAAACACGTCTAACCTTTAAACACGTCTAACCTTTAAACACGTCTAACCTTTAAACACGTCTAACCTCTAAACACGTCTAACCTCTAAAACGTCTAACCTTTAAACACGTCTAACCTTTAAACACGTCTAACCTTTAAACACGTCTAACCTTTAAACACGTCTAACCTTTAAACACGTCTAACCTTTAAACACGTCTAACCTCTAAACACGTCTAACCTTTAAACACGTCTAACCTCTAAACACGTCTAACCTTTAAACACGTCTAACCTTTAAACACGTCTAACCTCTAAACACGTCTAACCTCTAAACTTAAACACGTCTAACCTTTAAACACGTCTAACCTTTAAACACGTCTAACCTCTAAACACGTCTAACCTTTAAACACGTCTAACCTCTAACCTCTAAACACTAACCTCTAAACACGTCTAACCTTTAAACACGTCTAACCTTTAAACACGTCTAACCTTTAAACACGTCTCTAACCTCTAAACACGTCTAACCTCTAAACACGTCTAACCTTTAAACACGTCTAACCTTTAAACACGTCTAACCTTTAAACACGTCTAACCTCTAAACACGTCTAACCTTTAAACACGTCTAACCTTTAAACACGTCTAACCTCTAAACACGTCTAACCTTTAAACACGTCTAACCTTTAAACACGTCTAACCTTTAAACACGTCTAACCTCTAAACACGTCTAACCTTTAAACACGTCTAACCTTTAAACACGTCTAACCTCTAAACACGTCTAACCTCTAAACACGTCTAACCTTTAAACACGTCTAACCTTTAAACACGTCTAACCTCTAAACACGTCTAACCTTTAAACACGTCTAACCTCTAAACACGTCTAACCTTTAAACACGTCTAACCTCTAAACCTTTAAACACGTCTAACCTCTAAACACGTCTAACCTTTAAACACGTCTAACCTTTAAACACTAACCTCTAAACACGTCTAACCTTTAAACACGTCTAACCTTTAAACACGTCTAACCTTTAAACACGTCTAACCTTTAAACACGTCTAACCTTTAAACACGTCTAACCTTTAAACACGTCTAACCTCTAAACACGTCTAACCTCTAAACACGTCTAACCTCTAAAAACTAACCTCTAAACCTCTAAACACGTCTAACCTTTAAACACGTCTTTAAACCTTTAAACACGTCTAACCTTTAAACACGTCTAACCTTTAAACACGTCTAACCTTTAAACACGTCTAACCTTTAAACACGTCTAACCTTTAAACACGTCTAACCTTTAAACACGTCTAACCTCTAAACACGTCTAACCTTTAAACACGTCTAACCTTTAAACACGTCTAACCTTTAAACACGTCTAACCTTTAAACACGTCTAACCTCTAAAACCTTTAAACACGTCTAACCTCTTCTAACCTTTAAACACGTCTAACCTTTAAACACGTCTAACCTCTAAACACGTCTAACCTCTAAACACGTCTAACCTCTAAACACGTCTAACCTTTAAACACGTCTAACCTCTAAACACGTCTAACCTCTAACCTCTAAACACGTCTAACCTCTAACCTTTAAACACGTCTAACCTTTAAACACGTCTAACTTTAAACACGTCTAACCTTTAAACACGTCTAACCTTTAAACACGTCTAACCTTTAAACACGTCTAACCTTTAAACACCTCTAACCTTTAAACACGTCTAACCTTTAAACACGTCTAACCTTTAAACACGTCTAACCTTTAAACACGCTCTAACCTCTAAACACGTCTAACCTTTAAACACGTCTAACCTTTAAACACGTCTAACCTTAAACACGTCTAACCTTTAAACACGTCTAACCTCTAAACACGTCTAACCTTTAAACACGTCTAACCTTTAAACACGTCTAACCTTTAAACACGTCTAACCTTTAAACACCTCTAAACCTTTAAACACGTCTAACCTTTAAACACGTCTAACCTTAAACACGTCTAACCTTTAAACACGTCTAACCTTTAAACACGTCTAACCTTTAAAACCTAACCTTAAACACGTCTAACCTTTAAACACGTCTAACCTCTAAACACGCCTAACCTCTAACCTCTAAACACGTCTAACCTCTAAACACGTCTAACCTTTAAACACGTCTAACCTTTAAACACGTCTAACCTCTAAACCTCTAACCTTTAAACACGTCTAACCTTTAAACACGTCTAACCTTTAAACACGTCTAACCTTTAAACACGTCTAACCTTTAAACACGTCTAACCTTTAAACTAACGTCTAACCTTTAAACACGTCTAACCTTTAAACACGTCTAACCTTTAAACACGTCTAACCTCTAAACACGTCTAACCTCTAAACACGTCTAACCTCTAAACACGTCTAACCTCTAAACCTCTAACCTCTAAACACGCCTAACCTTTAAACACGTCTAACCTTTAAACACGTCTAACCTTTAAACACGTCTAACCTTTAAACACGTCTAACCTTTAAACACGTCTAACCTTTAAACACGTCTAACCTCTAAACACGTCTAACCTTTAAACACGTCTAACCTTTAAACACGTCTAACCTTTAAACACGTCTAACCTCTAAACACGTCTAACCTTTAAACACGTCTAACCTCTAAACACGTCTAACCTCTAAACACGTCTCTAACCTCTAAACACGTCTAACCTTTAAACACGTCTAACCTTTAAACACGTCTAACCTTTAAACACGTCTAACCTTTAAACACGTCTAACCTTTAAAAACCTTTAAACACGTCTAACCTTTAAACACGTCTAACCTCTAAACACGTCTAAACACCTCTAAACACGTCTAACCTCTAAACACGTCTAACCTTTAAACACGTCTAACCTTTAAACACGTCTAACCTCTAAACACTCTAACCTTTAAACACGTCTAACCTTTAAACACGTCTAACCTTTAAACACGTCTAACCTTTAAACACGTCTAACCTTTAAACACCTAACCTTTAAACACGTCTAACCTTTAAACACGTCTAACCTCTAAACCTCTAAACACGTCTAACCTTTAAACACGTCTAACCTTTAAACACGTCTAACCTCTAAACACGTCTAACCTTAAACACGTCTAACCTTTAAACACGTCTAACCTCTAAACACGTCTAACCTTTAAACACGTCTAACCTTTAAACACGTCTAACCTTTAAACACGTCTAACCTTTAAACACGTCTAACCTTTAAACACGCTCTAACCTCTAAACACGTCTAACCTCTAAACACGTCTAACCTTTAAACACGTCTAACCTTTAAACACGTCTAACCTCTAAACACGTCTCTAAAACCTTTAAACACGTCTAACCTTTAAACACGTCTAACCTTTAAACACGTCTAACCTTTAAACACGTCTAACCTTTAAACACGTCTAACCTTTAAACACGTCTAACCTTTAAACACGTCTAACCTCTAAACACGTCTAACCTTTAAACACGTCTAACCTTTAAACACGTCTAACCTTTAAACACGTCTAACCTTTAAACACGTCTAACCTCTAAACACGACTAACCTTTAAACACGTCTAACCTTTAAACACGTCTAACACGTCTAACCGTCTAAACACGTCTAACCTTTAAACACGTCTAACCTTTAAACACGTCTAACCTCTAAACACGTCTAACCTTTAAACACGTCTAACCTCTAAACACGTCTAACCTTTAAACACGTCTAACCTTTAAACACGTCTAACCTCTAAACACGTCTAACCTCTAAACACGTCTAACCTCTAAACACGTCTAACCTTTAAACACGTCTAACCTTTAAACACGTCTAACCTTTAAACACGTCTAACCTTTAAACACGTCTAACCTAACCTTTAAACACGTCTAACCTTTAAACACGTCTAACCTCTAAACACGTCTAACCTTTAAACACGTCTAACCTTTAAACACGTCTAACCTTTAAACACGTCTAACCTCTAAACACGTCTAACCTTTAAACACGTCTAACCTTTAAACACGTCTAACCTTTAAACACGTCTCTAACCTCTAAACACGTCTAACCTCTAAACACGTCTAACCTTTAAACACGTCTAACCTCTAAACACGTCTAACCTTTAAACACGTCTCTTCTAACCTAACTTTAAACACGTCTAACCTTTAAACACGTCTAACCTCTAAACACGTCTAACCTTTAAACACGTCTAACCTTTAAACACGTCTAACCTCTAAACACGTCTAACCTTTAAACACGTCTAACCTTTAAACACGTCTAACCTTTAAACACGTCTAACCTTTAAACACGTCTAACCTCTAAACACGTCTAACCTCTAAACACGTCTAACCTCTAAACACTCTAACCTTTAAACACGTCTAACCTTTAAACACGTCTAACTCCTAAACCTTTAAAACACGTCTAACCTCTAAACACGTCTAACCTTTAAACACGTCTAACCTTTAAACACGTCTAACCTTTAAACACGTCTAACCTTTAAACACGTCTAACCTCTAACCTTTAAACACGTCTAACCTTTAAACACGTCTAACCTTTAAACACGTCTAACCTCTAAACACGTCTAACCTTTAAACACGTCTAACCTCTAAACACGTCTAACCTTTAAACACGTCTAACCTTTAAACACGTCTAACCTTCTAAACACGTCTAACCTTTAAACACGCTCTAACCTCTAAACACGTCTAACCTTTAAACACGTCTAACCTCTAAACACGTCTAACCTTTAAACACGTCTAACCTTTAAACACGTCTAAACTAACCTTTAAACACGTCTAACCTCTAAACACGTCTAACCTTTAAACACGTCTAACCTCTAAACACGTCTAACCTCTAAACACGTCTAACCTTTAAACACGTCTAACCTTTAAACACGTCTAACCTCTAAACACGTCTAACCTTAAACACGTCTAACCTTTAAACACGTCTAACCTCTAAACACTAACCTCTAAACTAACCTTTAAACACGTCTAACCTTTAAACACGTCTAACCTTTAAACACGTCTAACCTTTAAACACGTCTAACCTCTAAACACGCCTAACCTCTAAAACCTTTAAACACGCTCTAACCTCTAAACACGTCTAACCTCTAAACCTCTAAACACGTCTAACCTCTAAACACGTCTAACCTTTAAACACGTCTAACCTTAAACACGTCTAACCTTTAAACACGTCTAACCTTTAAACACGTCTAACCTTCTAACCTTCAACCTCTAAACACGTCTAACCTCTTCTAACCTTTAAACACGTCTAACCTCTAAACACGTCTAACCTTTAAACACGTCTCTAACCTCTAAACACGTCTAACCTTTAAACACGTCTAACCTCTAAACACGTCTAACCTTTAAACCTTTAAACACGTCTAACCTTTAAACACGTCTAACCTCTAAACACGTCTAACCTTTAAACACGTCTAACCTCTAAACACGTCTAACCTTTAAACACGTCTCTAACCTTTAAACACGTCTAACCTTTAAACACGTCTAACCTTTAAACACGTCTAACCTTTTATGGAGCCAGTCAACACTGAACATGACCCAGGTGTTTTAAGCCAGTCAACCTCAACATGACCCAGGTGTTTTATGGAGTCAGTCAACACTGAACATGACCCAGGTGTTTTATGGAGTCAGTCATGACCCAGGTGTTTTATGGAGTCAGTCAACATGACCCAGGTGTTTTATGGAGCCAGTCAACATGACCCAGGTGTTTTATGGAGCCAGTCAACATGACCCAGGTGTTTTATGGAGCCAGTCAACACTGAACATGACCCAGGTGTTTTATAGAGCCAGTCAACACTGAACATGACCCAGGTGTTTTATGGAGCCAGTCAACACTGAACATGACCCAGGTGTTTTATGGAGCCAGTCAACATGACCCAGGTGTTTTATGGAGCCAGTCAACACTGAACATGACCCAGGTGTTTTATGGAGCCAGTCAACACTGAACATGACCCAGGTGTTTTATGGAGCCAGTCAACATGACCCAGGTGTTTTATGGAGCCAGTCAACATGACCCAGGTGTTTTATGGAGCCAGTCAACATGACCCAGGTGTTTTATGGAGCCAGTCACACTGAACATGACCCAGGTGTTTTATGGAGCCAGTCAACATGACCCAGGTGTTTATGGAGCCAGTCAACACTGAACATGACCCAGGTGTTTTATGGAGCCAGTCAACATGACCCTCAGTCAACATGACCCAGGTGTTTTATGGAGCCAGTCAACACTGAACATGACCCAGGTGTTTTATGGAGCCAGTCAACACTGAACATGACCCAGGTGTTTTATGGAGTCAGTCAACATGACCCAGGTGTTTTATGGAGCCAGTCAACATGACCCAGGTGTTTTATGGAGCCAGTCAACATGACCCAGGTGTTTCAGCCAGTCACTGAACATGACCCAGGTGTTTTATGGAGTCAGTCAACACTGAACATGACCCAGGTGTTTTATGGAGTCAGTCAACACTGAACATGACCCAGGTGTTTTATGGAGCCAGTCAACATGACCCAGGTGTTTTATGGAGTCAGTCAACACTGAACATGACCCAGGTGTTTTATGGAGCCAGTCAACACTGAACATGACCCAGGTGTTTTATGGAGTCAGTCAACACTGAACATGACCCAGGTGTTTTATGGAGTCAGTCAACATGACCCACGCTAACCTTTAAACAGGTGTTTTATGGAGTCAGTCAACATGACCCAGGTGTTTTATGGAGCCAGTCAACACTGAACATGACCCAGGTGTTTTATGGAGTCAGTCAACATGACCCAGGTGTTTTATGGAGCCAGTCAAACACGACCCAGGTGTTTTATGGAGTCAGTCAACACTGAACATGACCCAGGTGTTTTATGGAGTCAGT
This sequence comes from Oncorhynchus keta, assembly GCF_023373465.1. NCBI lineage: Eukaryota > Metazoa > Chordata > Actinopteri > Salmoniformes > Salmonidae > Oncorhynchus > Oncorhynchus keta. Next base: position 26,339 of record NW_026282692.1, read on the forward strand.
CAACATGACCCAGGTGTTTTATGGAGCCAGTCAACATGACCCAGGTGTTTTATGGAGTCAGTCAACATGACCCTGGTGTTTTATGGAGTCAGTCAACACTGAACATGACCCAGGTGTTTTATGGAGTCAGTCAACATGACCCAGGTGTTTTATGGAGTCAGTCAACATGACCCAGGTGTTTTATGGAGTCAACAGTCAACATGACCCAGGTGTTTTATGGAGCAGTCACACTGAACATGACCCAGGTGTTTTATGGAGCCAGTCAACACTGAACATGACCCAGGTGTTTTATGGAGCCAGTCAACATGACCCAGGTGTTTTATGGAGTCAGTCAACATGACCCAGGTGTTTTATGGAGCCAGTCAACACTGAACATGACCCAGGTGTTTTATGGAGTCAGTCAACACTGAACATGACCCAGGTGTTTATAGAGCCAGTCAACACTGAACATGACCCAGGTGTTTTATGGAGTCAGTCAACATGACCCAGGTGTTTTATGGAGTCAGTCAACATGACCCAGGTGTTTTATGGAGTCAGTCAACACTGAACATGACCCAGGTGTTTTATGGAGTCAGTCAACATGACCCAGGTGTTTTATGGAGTCAGTCAACACTGAACATGACCCAGGTGTTTTATGGAGCCAGTCAACACTGAACATGACCCAGGTGTTTTATGGAGTCAGTCAACATGACCCAGGTGTTTTATGGAGCCAGTCAACACTGAACATGACCCAGGTGTTTTATGGAGCCAGTCAACATGACCCAGGTGTTTTATGGAGCCAGTCAACACTGAACATGACCCAGGTGTTTTATGGAGTCAGTCAACACTGAACATGACCCAGGTGTTTTATGGAGCCAGTCAACATGACCCAGGTGTTTTATGGAGTCAGTCAACACTGAACATGACCCAGGTGTTTTATGGAGTCAGTCAACACTGAACATGACCCAGGTGTTTTATGGAGCCAGTCAACATGACCCAGGTGTTTTATGGAGCCAGTCAACATGACCCAGGTGTTTTATGGAGCCAGTCAACATGACCCAGGTGTTTTATGGAGCCAGTCAACATGACCCAGGTGTTTTATGGAGCCAGTCAACACAACATGACCCAGGTGTTTTATGGAGCCAGTCAACATGACCCAGGTGTTTTATGGAGCCAGTCAACACTGAACATGACCCAGGTGTTTTATGGAGTCAGTCAACACTGAACATCCCAGGTGTTTTATGGAGTCAGTCAACACTGAACATGACCCAGGTGTTTTATGGAGTCAGTCAACACTGAACATGACCCAGGTGTTTTATGGAGTCAGTCAACATGACCCAGGTGTTTTATGGAGCCAGTCAACACTGAACATCCCAGGTGTTTTATGGAGTCAGTCAACACTGAACATCCTAGGTGTTTTATGGAGCCAGTCAACACTGAACATGACCCAGGTGTTTTATGGAGCCAGTCAACATGACCCAGGTGTTTTATGGAGCCAGTCAACACTGAACATGACCCAGGTGTTTTATTGAGTCAGTCAACACTGAACATGACCCAGGTGTTTTATGGAGTCAGTCAACATGACCCAGGTGTTTTATGGAGTCAGTCAACACTGAACATGACCCAGGTGTTTTATGGAGTCAGTCAACATGACCCAGGTGTTTTATGGAGTCAGTCAACACTGAACATGACCCAGGTGTTTTATGGAGTCAGTCAACACTGAACATGACCCAGGTGTTTTATGGAGTCAGTCAACACTGAACATGACCCAGGTGTTTTATGGAGTCAGTCAACATGACCCAGGTGTTTTATGGAGTCAGTCAACATGACCCAGGTGTTTTATGGAGTCAGTCAACACTGAACATGACCCAGGTGTTTTATGGAGCCAGTCAACATGACCCAGGTGTTTTATGGAGTCAGTCAACATGACCCAGGTGTTTTATTGAGTCAGTCAACACTGAACATGACCCAGGTGTTTTATTGAGTCAGTCAACATGACCCAGGTGTTTTATGGAGTCAGTCAACACTGAACATGACCCAGGTGTTTTATGGAGTCAGTCAACATGACCCAGGTGTTTTATGGAGTCAGTCAACATGACTCAGGTGTTTTATGGAGTCAGTCAACTCTGAACATGACCCAGGTGTTTTATGGAGCCAGTCAACATGACCCAGGTGTTTTATGGAGTCAGTCAACACTGAACATGACCCAGGTGTTTTATGGAGCCAGTCAACATGACCCAGGTGTTTTATGGAGCCAGTCAACATGACCCAGGTGTTTTATGGAGTCAGTCAACACTGAACATGACCCAGGTGTTTTATGGAGCCAGTCAACATGACCCAGGTGTTTTATGGAGCCAGTCAACATGACCCAGGTGTTTTATGGAGCCAGTCAACACTGAACATGACCCAGGTGTTTTATGGAGTCAGTCAACATGACCCAGGTGTTTTATGGAGCCAGTCAACACTGAACATGACCCAGGTGTTTTATGGAGCCAGTCAACACTGAACATCCTAGGTGTTTTATGGAGTCAGTCAACACTGAACATCCTAGGTGTTTTATGGAGCCAGTCAACACTGAACATGACCCAGGTGTTTTATGGAGTCAGTCAACATGACCCAGGTGTTTTATGGAGTCAGTCAACACTGAACATGACCCAGGTGTTTTATGGAGCCAGTCAACATGACCCAGGTGTTTTATGGAGTCAGTCAACTTGACCCAGGTGTTTTATGGAGTCAGTCAACACTGAACATGACCCAGGTGTTGTATGGAGCCAGTCAACATGACCCAGGTGTTTTATGGATCCAGTCAACACTGAACATGACCCAGGTGTTTTATGGAGTCAGTCAACACTGAACATGACCCAGGTGTTTATGGAGCCAGTCAACATGACCCAGGTGTTTTATGGAGTCAGTCAACACTGAACATGACCCAGGTGTTTATGGAGCCAGTCAACATGACCCAGGTGTTTATGGAGCCAGTCAACACTGAACATGACCCAGATGTTTTATGGAGCCAGTCAACACTGAACATGACCCAGGTGTTTTATGGAGTCAGTCAACATGACCCAGGTGTTTTATGGAGTCAGTCAACACTGAACATGACCCAGGTGTTTTATGGAGTCAGTCAACACTGAACATGACCCAGGTGTTTTATGGAGTCAGTCAACATGACCCAGGTGTTTTATGGAGCCAGTCAACATGACCCAGGTGTTTTATGGAGCCAGTCAACACTGAACATGACCCAGGTGTTTTATGGAGTCAGTCAACATGACCCAGGTGTTTTATGGAGTCAGTCAACACTGAACATGACCCAGGTGTTTTATGGAGTCAGTCAACACTGAACATGACCCAGGTGTTTTATGGAGTCAGTCAACATGACCCAGGTGTTTTATGGAGTCAGTCAACATGACCCAGGTGTTTTATGGAGTCAGTCAACATGACCCAGGTGTTTTATGGAGTCAGTCAACACTGAACATGACCCAGGTGTTTTATGGAGTCAGTCAACACTGAACATGACCCAGGTGTTTTATGGAGTCAGTCAACACTGAACATGACCCAGGTGTTTTATGGAGTCAGTCAACATGACCCAGGTGTTTTATGGAGCCAGTCAACATGACCCAGGTGTTTTATGGAGTCAGTCAACACTGAACATGACCCAGGTGTTTTATGGAGCCAGTCAACATGACCCAGGTGTTTTATGGAGTCAGTCAACACTGAACATGACCCAGGTGTTTTATGGAGTCAGTCAACACTGAACATGACCCAGGTGTTTTATAGAGCCAGTCAACACTGAACATGACCCAGGTGTTTTATGGAGTCAGTCAACACTGAACATGACCCAGGTGTTTTATGGAGCCAGTCAACATGACCCAGGTGTTGTATGGAGCCAGTCAACATGACCCAGGTGTTTATAGAGCCAGTCAACACTGAACATGACCCAGGTGTTTTATGGAGTCAGTCAACATGACCCAGGTGTTGTATGGAGCCAGTCAACACTGAACATGACCCAGGTGTTTTATGGAGTCAGTCAACACTGAACATGACCCAGGTGTTTTATGGAGTCAGTCAACATGACCCAGGTGTTTTATGGAGCCAGTCAACACTGAACATGACCCAGGTGTTTAATGAAGTCAGTCAACTCTGAACATGACCCAGGTGTTTTATGGAGCCAGTCAACACTGAACATGACCCAGGTGTTTTATAGAGCCAGTCAACACTGAACATGACCCAGGTGTTTTATGGAGTCAGTCAACATGACCCAGGTGTTTTATGGAGTCAGTCAACACTGAACATGACCCAGGTGTTTTATGGAGTCAGTCAACACTGAACATGACCCAGGTGTTTTATGGAGCCATTCAACATGACAGGTGTTTTTACGGAGCCAGTCAACACTGAACATGACCCAGGTGTTTTTTGAGTCAGTCAACACTGAACATGACCCAGGTGTTTTATCACTGAACATGACCCAGGTGTTTATGGAGCCAGTCAACATGA
>NW_026282693.1:0-865 GCF_023373465.1 Oncorhynchus keta
CGAGATCTTCAGTTTCTTGGAAATTTCTCACATGGAATAGCCTTCATTTCTCAGAACAAGAATAGACTGACGACTTTCAGAAGAAAGGTCTTTGTTTCTGGCCATTTTGAGCCTGTAATCGAACCGACAAATGACCCAGATACTCAACAAGTCTAAAAAAGTACCATTTTATTGCTTCTTTTATCAGCACCACAGTTTTCAACTGTGCTAACATAATTGCAAAAGGGTTTTGTAATGATCAATTAGCCCTTTAAAATTATAAACTTGGATTAGCTAACACAACATGCGATATCAGCTGATGTACGAAGGGCTATATAAATACATTTGATGTGATTTGATTTAATGGACCTAAAAAAACATACCTTTCTTTCAAAAACAAGGACATTTCTAAGTGACCCTAAACTTTTCAACGGTAGTGTATGTATTAATTTCAGTTGGCTGTATGGGAAGGGGAATCAAACTATTCTAAAACTGGGTAGGAGTCAAAAACTAATAAGAGGCAAAAGTGGTGAAAATGATGAGCTATACCATCTTCCACTCAACATCACAAGGGTGATAGTAGAATTTGTGTTTAAAGTATGACTAAAATATTTCACCCTGAAACTGTATCAGTGTGTGTGAAATCCATTAGACACATAAGACTATAAGTTGGTAATATGTGCAGCGTTGGCAGGATATATTTAGAACATTGTGTTCCTTACAGGACATTCCGTCCCCACCCGGAGTGGAGAAACTGTTAGTCTTGCAGAAAATCATGAAACATGTTGCAGAATATGATAAACAATGTAAGTGTACAGTGGAACAATACAGCCATCCTAAAGCGGGGTGCGGTTCTCGACTGATGTGTGTATAAAAGATGGGCTCT
>NW_026282694.1:0-11400 GCF_023373465.1 Oncorhynchus keta
GAGGGTGGGTGGTGCTGATTGACCATGAGGGTGGGTGGTGCTGGACATGGTTAATGTGGAGGGTGGGTGGTGCTGACATGGACCGTGAGGGTGGGTGGTGCTGACATGGCACGTGGAGGGGTGGGTGGTGCTGACAGGTTAACGGAGGGTGGTGAGGGCAGGGTGGCGATTGACAGGTTAACGTGGAGGGCGGGTGGTGTCGACAGGCAACGTGAGGGTGGGTGGTGCTGACAGGTTAACGTGAGGGCGGGGTGGCTGCTGATGGGCAACGTGAGGGGGGTGGTGTTGACAGGTTAACGTGAGGGTAGGGGTGCTCGATTGACAGGTTAACGAGGGTGGGTGGTGCTGTGAGGGTGGGTGGTGTTGAACGTGAGGGTGGGTGGTGCTGACAGGTTAACGTGAGGGTGGGTGGTGCTGACAGGTCAACGTGAGGGTGGGGGTGTTGACAGGTTAACGTGAGGGTGAGGGTGGGTGATGCTGACAGGTTAACGTGAGGGTGGGTGGTGCTGACAGGCAACGTGAGGGTGGGTGGTGCTGATTATGGCAACGTGAGGGTGGGCGTGGTGGCTGGGTTAACGCTGACTGAGGTCAACGTGAGGGTGGGTGGTGCTGACATGGCAACGTGAGGGTGGGTGGTGCTGACAGGCAACGTGGAGGGTGGGTGGTGTTGACAGGCACCGTGAGGGTGGGTGGTGCTGACAGGCTGTGAGGGTGGGTGGTGCCAGGTTAATGAGGGCGGGGTGGTGCTGACAGGTTAACGAGGGGTGGGTGGTGCTGACAGGTTAACGTGAGGGTGGGTGGTGCTGATTGGCTTACCGTGAGGGTGGGTGGTGCTGATTATGGGCACACGTGAGGCGGGTGGTGCTGATTGGTCAACGTGAGGGTGGGTGGTGCTGATTGGGTCAAGGGGGGTGGTGTGACAGGCCACCGTGGTGTGTAGACAGGAGGGTGGGGCATGGCACCGTGGTGGATTGAGGGTGGGTGGTTAACGAGGGTGGCTGGTGACAGGCGTTGGGTGGTGCTGACAGGTCAACGTGAGGGCGGGTGGTGCTGACAGGTTAACGTGAGGGTGGGTGGTCTGACAGGTTAACGTGGAGGGTGGGTGGTGCTGGATAGGTTAAACGTGAGGGTGGGTGGTGCTGATGGCACAGGTCAACGTGAGGGTGGGTGGTGCTGACATGGCACCGTAACGGAGGGTGAGGGTGGTGGTGCTGACAGGTTAACGTGAGGGTAGGTGGTGCTGACAGGGTAACGTGAGGGTGGGTGGTGACAGGTTAACGTGAGGGTGGGTGGTGCTGACAGGCAACGTGGAGGGCGGGTGGTGCTGACAGGTTAACCGTGAGGGTGGGTGGTGCTGACAGGTTAACGTGAGGGCGGGTGGTGCTGACAGGTTAACGTGAGGGCGGGTGGTGCTGACAGGGTGGGTGGCACCGTGAGGGTGGGTGGTGCTGACAGGCACCGTGAGGGTGGGTGGTGCTGACAGGGCACCGTGAGGGTGGGTGGTGCTGACAGGTTAACGTGAGGGCGGGTGGTGCTGACAGGTTAACGTGAGGGTGGGTGGTGCTGACAGGTTAACGGAGGGTGGGTGGTGCTGACAGGTTAATGAGGAGGGTGGTGTTGACAGGTTAATGTGAGGGTGGGTGGTGCTGACAGGTTAATGTGAGGGTGGGTGGTGTTGATTGGTCAACTATGAGGGTGGGTGGTGCTGACATGGCACTGTGAGGGTGGGTGGTGCTGACATGGTAACGTGAGGGTGGGTGGTGCTGATTAATGTGAGGGTGGGTGGTGCTGACAGGTTAACGTGAGGGTGGGTGGTGCTGACAGGTTAATGTGAGGGTGGGTGGTGCTGACAGGTTAACCGTGAGGGTGGGTGGTGCTGACAGGTTAATGTGGAGGGTGGGTGGTGCTGACAGGTTACTGTGGAGGGTGGGTGGTGCTGATTAGGTTAACCGTGAGGGTGGGTGGTGCTGACAGGCAATGTGAGGGTGGGTGGTGATTGACATGGTACTATGAGGGGTGGGTGGTGCTGACAGGGCACATGGACTGGGTGGGTGGTGTTGACAGGCACCGTGAGGGGGGTGGTGCTGACATGGTTAACGAGGGGTGGGGTGTGATGTCAACGAGGGTGGTGCTGACAGGTTAATGTGAGGGTGGGTGGTGTTGACAGGTCAACGTGGAGGGTGGGTGGTGCTGACAGGTTAACCGTGAGGGTGGGGCATGGTACTGTGAGGGGGTGGTGCTGACAGGCAACGTGAGGGTGGGTGGTGCTGACAGGTTAACGTGAGGGTGGGTGGTGCTGACAGGTTAACGTGAGGGTGGGTGTGGGTGGGTTAATGTGAGGGGGGGTGGTGCTGACAGGTTACTGTGAGGGTGGGTGGTGTTGACAGGTTAATGTGAGGGTGGGTGTGTGACAGGTTAACGTGAGGGGGTGGTGTTTAGGGCATGTGAGAGGGTGGGTGGTGTTGACAGGTTAATGTGAGGGTGGGTGGTGTTGACAGGTTAATGTGAGGGTGGGTGGTGCTGACAGGTTACTGTGAGGGTGGGTGGTGCTGACATGGTTACTGTGAATGTGGGTGGTGTGAGGGTGGGTGGTGCTGACAGGTACTGTGAGGGTGGGTGGTGCTGACAGGTTAATGTGAGGGTGGGTGGTGTTGACAGGTTAATGTGAGGGCGGGTGGTGTTGACAGGTTAATGTGAGGGTGGTGGTGTTGATTGGTTAATGAGGGTACTGACAGGATGGGTGGGTGGTGCTGATTATGGGTTAACGTGAGGGTGGGTGGTGCTGACAGGTTAACGTGAGGGTGGGTGGTGTTGACAGGTTAAAGGGTGGGTGGTGCTGAGGGTGGAGGGTGGGTGGTGTTGACAGGTTAATGTGAGGGCGGGGTGGTGTTGATTATGTTAACGTGGAGGGCGGGCGGGTGATTGACGGTTAACGAGGGTGGGTGGTGCTGACAGGTTAATGTCAGGGCGGGTGGTGCTGGATTATGTAACGTGAGGGGGTGGTGTTGACAGGTTAACGTGAGGGTGGGTGGTGCTGACAGGTTAATGTGAGGGTGGGTGGTGATTGACAGGTCAACGTGAGGGTGGGTGGGCTGACAGGTTAACGTGAGGGTGGGTGGTGTTGACAGGTTAATGTGAGGGTGGGTGGTGCTGACAGGTTAACGTGGGGTGGGTGGTGTTGACAGGTTAATGTGAGGGTGGGTGGTGCTGACAGGTTAGGTGGGTGGGTGTGAGGGTGGGTGGTGTTGACAGGTTAATGTGAGGGTGGGTGGTGTTGACAGGTTAATGTGAGGGTGGGTGGTGTTGACATGGCAACGTGAGGGTGGGTGGTGCTAGACATGGCACCGTGAGGGTGGGTGGTGTTGACATGGCACTGTGAGGGCGGGGTGGTGTTGACATGGCACCGTGAGGGTAGGTGGTGCTGACAGGTTAACGTGAGGGTGGGTGGTGCTGACAGGTTAATGTGAGGGTGGGTGGTGCTGACAGGTTAACGTGAGGGTGGGTGGTGTTGACAGGTTAACGTGAGGGGGGTGGTAATTGAGGGTGGGTGGCTCAACTGAGGGTGGGTGAGGGTGGGAGGGTGTTGACATGGTAACTGTGAGGGTGGGTGGTGCTGACATGGCAATGTGAGGGTGGTGGTGCTGGCATGGCACCGTGAGGGTGGGTGGTGCTGACATGGTACCGTGAGGGCAGGTGGTGATTGACAGGTTAACGTGAGGGTGGGTGGTGATTGACATGTCAACGTGAGGGGGGTGGTGTTGACATGGCACTGTGAGGGCAAGGTGGTGCTGACATGGTAATGGAGGGTGGGTGGTGATTGACAGGTTAATGTGAGGGTGGGGTGGTGCTGACAGGTTAACGTGAGGGTGGGTGGTGCTGACAGGCAATGTGAGGGTGGGTGGTGCTGACAGGTTACTGTGAGGGTGGGTGGTGTTGACAGGTCAATGTGAGGGTGGGTGGTGTTGACAGGGTCACTGTGAGGGTGGCGGTACTGGTGTTGCATGGTTACTGTGAGGGTGGGTGGTGCTGACAGGTTAACGTGAGGGTGGGTGGTGCTGATTAATGGTTAATGTGAGGGTGGGTGGTGTTGACATGTTAACGTGAGGGGTGGTGGTGATTGACAGGCAACGGAGGGTGGGTGGTGCTGACATGTCAACGTGAGGGTGGGTGGTGCTGACAGGTTAACGTGAGGGGGGTGGTGATTGACAGGTTCAACGTGAGGGTGGGTGGTGCTGACAGGTTAACGTGAGGGTGGGTGGTGTTGACTGGCAACGTGAGGGTGGGTGGTGATTGACAGGTCAACGAGGGCGGGTGGTGTAATGTGACAGGTTAACGTGGAGGGTGGGTGGTGTCGAGTTATGTGAGGGTCAACGTGAGGGGGGTGGTGTTGACAGGTTAATGTGAGGGCGGTGGTGTTGACAGGTTGATGTGAGGGTGGGTGGTGTTGACAGGTTAATGTGAGGGTGGGTGGTGCTGACAGGTTAATGTGAGGGTGGGTGGTGTTGACAGGTTAATGTGAGGGTGGGTGGTGTTGACAGGTTAATGTGAGGGTGGGTGGTGCTGACAGGTTAACGTGAGGGTGGGTGGTGCTGACAGGTTAACGTGGAGGGTGGGTGGTTGACAGGTTAATGTGAGGGTGGGTGGTGCTGACAGGTTAATGTGAGGGCGGGGTGGTGTTGACATGGGTTAATGGAGGGTGGGGTGGTGCTGACAGGTTAATGTGAGGGTGGGTGGTGTTGACAGGTTAATGAGGGTGGGTGGTGCTGACAGGTTAATGTGAGGGTGGGTGGTGCTGACAGGTTAATGTGAGGGTGGGGTGGTGTTGACAGGTTAATGTGAGGGTGGGTGGTGTTGACAGGTTAATGTGAGGGTGGGTGGTGCTGACAGGTTAATGTGAGGGTGGGTGGTTGTTGACAGGTTAATGTGAGGGTGGGTGGTGCTGACATGGTACCATGAGGGTGGGTGGTGTAGACATGGTACTGTGAGGGTGGGTGGTGTTGACATGGTACTGTGAGGGTGGGTGGTGTTGACATGGTACTGTGAGTGTAGGTGGTGTTGACAGGTTAATGTGAGGGTGGGTGGTGTTGACAGGTTAATGTGAGGGTGGGTGGTGTTGACAGGTTAATGTGAGGGTGGGTGGTGCTGACAGGTTAATGTGAGGGTGGGTGTTGCTGACAGGCACCGTGAGGGTGGGTGGTGTTGATTAGGTTACCGTGAGGGCGGGTGGTGCTGACAGGTTAATGTGAGGTGGGTGGTGTTGGCATGGTTAATGTGAGGGTGGGTGGTGTTGACAGGTTAATGTGAGGGTGGGTGGTGTTGACAGGTTAACGTGAGGGTGGGTGGGTGATTGACAGGTTAATGTGAGGGCGGGTGGTGCTGACAGGTTAATGTGAGGGTGGGTGGTGTTGACAGGTTAATGTGAGGGTGGGTGGTGTTGACAGGTTAATGTGATGTGGGTGGTGTTGACAGGTTAATGTGAGGGTGGGTGGTGTTGACAGGTTAATGTGAAGGTGGGTGGTGTTGACAGGTTAATGTGAGGGTGGGTGGTGTTGACAGGTTAATGTGAGGGTGGGTGGTGTTGACAGGTTAATGTGAGGGTGGGTGGTGTTGACAGGTTAATGTGAGGGTGGGTGGTGTTGACAGGTTAATGTGAGGGTGGGTGGTGTTGACAGGTTAATGTGATGGTGGGTGGTGTTGACAGGTTAATGTGAGGGTGGGTGGTGTTGACAGGTAATGTGAGGGTGGGTGGTGTTGACAGGTACTGTGAGGGTGGGTGGTGTTGACAGGTTAATGTGAGGGTGGGTGTTGTTGACAGGTTAATGTGAGGGTGGGTGGTGTTGACAGGTTAATGTGAGGGTGGGTGGTGTTGACAGGTTAATGTGAGGGTGGGTGGTGTTGACAGGTTAATGTGAGGGTGGGTGGTGTTGACAGGTTAATGTGAGGGTGGGTGGTGTTGACAGGTTAATGTGAGGGTGGGTGGTGTTGACAGGTTAATGTGAGGGTGGGTGGTGTTGACAGGTTAATGTGAGGGTGGGTGGTGTTGACATGGTACTATGAGGGTGGGTGGTGTAGACATGGTACTGTGAGGGTGGGTGGTGTTGACAGGTTAATGTGAGGGTGGGTGGTGTTGACAGGTTAATGTGAGGGTGGGTGGTGTTGACAGGTTAATGTGAGGGTGGGTGGTGCTGACAGGTTAATGTGAGGGTGGGTGGTGTTGACAGGTTACTGTGAGGGGGGGTGGTGCTGACAGGCACGTGAGGGTGGGTGGTGCAGACATGGTACTGTGAGGGTGGTTGGTGCTGGGCACGTGAGGGTGGGTGGTGCTGACATGGTACTGTGAGGGGGGTGGTGCTGACAGGTTAACGTGAGGGTGGCAGGGTGATGGCATGGCAACTGTGAGGGTGGGTGGGTGTTGACACGGTACGTGAGGCGGGTGGTGTTGACATGGTACTGTGAGGCGGGTGGTGTTGACATGGTAACGTGAGGGTAGGTGGTGTTGACAGGTTAATGTGAGGGTGGGTGGCGCGACAGGTTAACGTGAGGGTGGGTGGTGTTGACAGGTCAACGTGAGGGCGGGTGATGTTGACAGGTTAATGTGAGGGTGGGTGGTGTTGACAGATTATGTCAACGTGAGGGCGGGGTGGTGCTGACAGGTTAATGTGAGGGTGGGTGGTGCTGACAGGTTAATGTGAGGGTGGGTGGTGTTGACAGGTTAATGTGAGGGTGGGTGGTGTTGACAGGTTAATGTGAGGGTGGGTGGTGCAGACATGGTACTGTGAGGGTGGGTGGTGCTGGCATGGTACTGTGAGGGTGGGTGGTGCTGACATGGTACTGTGAGGGTGGGTGGTGCTGACAGGTTAATGTGAGGGTGGTGGTGCTGGCATGGTACTGTGAGGGTGGGTGGTGCTGACATGGTACTGTGAGGGCAGATGGTGCTGACAGGCTTAACGGAGGGTGGGTGGTGCTGACAGGTTAATGTGAGGGTGGGTGGTGTTGACAGGTTAATGTGAGGGGTGGGTGGTGTTGATTGGTTAATGTGAGGGTGGGTGGTGCTGACAGGTTAATGTGAGGGAGGGGTGGTGTTGACAGGTTAATGTGAGGGTGGGTGGTGCTGACAGGTTAATGTGAGGGTGGGTGGTGTTGACAGGTTAATGTGAGGGTGGGTGGTGTTGACAGGTTAATGTGAGGGTGGGGTGGTGTTGACAGGTTAATGAGGGTGGGTGGTGTTGACAGGTTAACGTGAGGGTGGGTGTTGCTGACAGGTTAATGGAGGGTGGGTGGTGTTGACATGGTACTATGAGGGTGGGGTGGTGCAGACATGGCATGTGAGGGTGGGTGGTGTTGACATGGTACTGTGAGGGTGGGTGGTGCAGACATGGTACCTGAGGGTGGGTGGTGCTGACAGGTTACCGTGAGGTGGGTGGTGTTGACATGGTACCGTGAGCGCAGGTGGTGTTGACAGGTTAACGTGAGGGTGGGTGGTGCTGACAGGTTAACGTGAGGGTGGGGGTGGTGCGATGACAGGTAACTGAGGGCGGGGTGGTGTTGACAGGTCAACGTGAGGGTGGGTGGTGATTGACAGTCAATGTGAGGGTGGGTGGTGCTGACAGGTTAATGTGAGGGTGGGTGGTGATTGACATGTTAATGGAGGGTGGGTGGTGCTGATTAGGTTAACGTGAGGGCAGGTGGTGCTGACAGGTTAATGTGAGGGTGGGTGGGTGACATAGTACGCAACGTGGAGGGTGGGTGGTGCTGACAGGTTAACGGGAGGGTGGGTGGTGATTGACAGGTTAACGTGAGGGTGGTGGTGTTGACAGGTTAATGTGAGGGCGGGTGGTGCTGACAGGTTAATGTGAGGGTGGGTGGTGCTGACAGGTTAATGTGAGGGTGGGTGGTGCTGACAGGTTACTGTGAGGTGGGTGGTGTTGACAGGTTAATGGAGGGTGGTTGGTGATTGGATGGTTAATGTGAGGGTGGGTGGTGCTGACATGTTAATGTGAGGGTGGGTGGTGTTGACAGGTTAATGTGAGGGTGGGTGGTGTTGACAGGTACTGTGAGGGTGGGTGGTGTTGACAGGTTAATGGAGGGTGGGTGGTGTTGACAGGTTACTGTGAGGGTGGTGTTGCTGACAGGTTAATGTGAGGGGGGGGTGGTGTTGACAGGTTAATGTGAGGGTGGGTGTTGTTGACAGGTTAACTGTGAGGGTGGAGTGGTGTTGAGGGAGGGTTAATGTGAGGGTGGGTGGTGCTGACAGGTTAATGTGAGGGTGGGTGGTGTTGACAGGCACCGTGGAGGGTGGGTGGTGCTGATTACGGTTAATGTGAGGGTGGGTGGTGTTTGACATGGTTAATGTGAGGGTGGGTGGTGTTGACAGGTTAATGTGAGGGTGGGTGGTGCTGACAGGTTAATGTGAGGGTGGGTGGTGTTGACAGGTTAACGTGAGGGTGGGTGGTGTTGACATGGCACCGTGGAGGGTGGGGTGGTGCTGACATGGCACTGTGAGGGTGGGGTGGTGTTGACAGGTTAATGTGAGGGTGGGTGGTGCTGACAGGTTAATGTGAGGGTGGGTGGTGTTGACAGGTTAATGTGAGGGTGTGGTGTTGACATGGTTAATGTGAGGGTGGGTGGTGTTGACATGGTTACTGTGAGGGCGGGTGGTGTTGACAGGTTAATGTGAGGGTGGGTGGTGTTGACAGGTTACTGTGAGGGTGGGTGGGTGCAGACATGGTACTGTGAGGGTGGGTGGTGCTGGCATGGCAATGTGAGGGTGGGTGGTGTTGACATGGTACTGTGAGGGTAGGTGGTGTTGACAGGTTAATGTGAGGGTGGTTGGTGTTGGCATGGTACTGTGAGGGTGGGTGGTGTTGACATGGTACTGTGAGGGTGGGTGGTGTTGACATGGTACTGTGAGGGTGGGTGGTGTTGACATGGTACTGTGAGGGTGGGTGGTGTTGACAGGTTAATGTGAGGGTGGGTGGTGTTGACAGGTTAATGTGAGGGTGGGTGGTGTTGACAGGTTAATGTGAGGGTGGGTGGTGTTGACAGGTTAATGTGAGGGTGGGTGGTGTTGACAGGTTAATGTGAGGGTGGGTGGTGTTGACAGGTTAATGTGAGGGTGGGTGGTGTTGACAGGTTAATGTGAGGGTGGGTGGTGTTGACAGGTTAATGTGAGGGTGGGTGGTGCTGACAGGTTAATGTGAGGGTGGTGTGACAGTGTCAATGGACATGGTGTTGACTGTGGAGGGTGGTGGTGCTGACTTGGCACGTGAGGGCGGGTGGTGATTGACAGGGTTAACTGTGAGGGTGGGTGGTGTTGACAGGTTAATGTGAGGGTGGCTGGTGCTGGCGATGGTTAACTGTGAGGGTGGGTGGTGTTGACAGGGCACCGTGAGGGTTAAGTGGTGCTGACAGGGCACTGTGAGGGTGGGTGGTGCTGACAGGTTAATGTGGAGGGTGGGTGGTGCTGACAGGTTAATGTGAGGGTGGGTGGTGTTGATATAGGTTAATGTGAGGGTGGGTGGTGAGGCTGACAGGTTACTGTGAGGGTGGGTGGTGCTGACAGGTTAATGTGAGGGTGAGGAGGTGGTGCTGACAGGTTAATGTGGAGGGTGGGTGGTGTTGACAGGTTAACGTGAGGGTGGGTGGTGTTGACAGGGCGGGTTAATGTCAACGAGGGTGGGTGGTGTTGACAGGTTAATGTGAGGGTGGGTGGTGTTGACATGGTTAACGTGAGGGGCGGTGGTGTTGACAGGTTAACGGAGGGTGGGTGGTGCTGACATGGTACTGTGAGGGTGGGTGGTGTTAGACATGGTACGTGAGGGTGGGTGGTGTTGACATGGTACCGTGAGGTAGGGTGGTATTGACAGGAACGTGAGGGTGGGTGGTGTTGACATGGTTACTGTGAGGGGGGTGGTGCTGACAGGTACTGTGAGGGTAGGTGGTGCTGACAGGTTACTGTGAGGTGGGTGGTGCTGACATGGTCATGTGAGGGTGGGTGGTTGCTGACATGGTTGACAGGGTGTTGACTGTGAAGGTGGGTGGTGCTGACAGGTTAATGTGGAGGGTGGGTGGTGCTGACAGGTTAATGTGAGGGTGGGTGGTGTTGACATGGCACATGAGGGTGGGTGGTGGACATGGCACCGTGAGGGTGGGTGGTGTTGACATGGAAATGTGAGGGTGGGTGGTGTTGACAGGTTAATGTGAGGGTAGGTGGTGTTGACAGGTTAATGTGAGGGTGGGTGGTGTTGACATGGTTAATGTGAGGGTGGGTGGTGTTGACATGGTTAATGTGAGGGTGGTGGTGTTGACAGGTTAATGTGAGGGTGGGTGGTGTTGACAGGTTATGTGAGGGTGGGTGGTGTTGACAGGTTAATGTGAAGGTGGGTGGTGGAGACATGGTAACTGTGAGGTGGTTGATGTGTTGGCATGGTACTGTGAGGGTGGGTGGTGTTGACATGGTCAACTGAGGGTAGGTGGTGTTGACAGGTTAATGTGAGGGTGGTTGGTGTTGGCATGGTACTGTGAGGGTGGGTGGTGTTGACATGGTACTGTGAGGGTAGATGGTGTTGACAGGGTACTGTGAGGGTGGGTGGTGTTGACATGGTTACTGTGAGGGTGGGTGGTGTTGACAGGTTAATGTGAGGGTGGGTGGTGTTGACAGGGTACTGTGAGGGCAGGGTGGTGTTGACAGGTTATGTGAGGGTGGGTGGTGCTGACAGGCAATGTGAGGGCGGGGTGGTGTTGACAGGCAATGTGAGGGGGTGGTGTTGACAGGTTAATGTGAGGGTGGGTGGTGTTGACAGGTTAATGTGAGGGTGGTGATGTTGACAGGTTAATGTGAGGTGGGTGGTGTTGATTATGTTAATGTGAGGGTGGGTGGTGTTGACAGGTTAATGTGAGGGTGGGTGGTGTTGACAGGTTAATGTGAGGTGGGTGGTGTTGACAGGTTAATGTGAGGGTGGGTGTTGTTGACAGGTTAATGTGAGGCGGGTGTTGTTGACATGGTCAACTATGAGGGTGGGTGGTGCAGACACGGCACCGTGAGGGTGGCTGGTGTTGGCATGGCACTGTGAGGGTGGGTGGTGTTGACATGGCACTGAGGGCAGGTGGTGCTGACAGGCCAATGTGAGGGCATGGTACCGTGAGGGTGGGCGGTGCTGATTACGGCACCGTGAGGGCAGGTGGTGTTGACAGGTTAATGTGAGGGGGGTGGTGCTGACAGGTTAATGTGGAGGGTGGGCGGTGCTGACAGGTTAACGTGAGGGCGGGTGGTGCTGATACGGTTAACGTGATGGGCGGGCGGTGCCGACATGGCAACGTGAGGGCGGGTGGCAGACAGGTTAATGTGAGGGTGGGTGGTGTTGACAGGTTAATGTGGAGGGTGGGTGGTGTTGACAGGTT
>NW_026282695.1:0-2396 GCF_023373465.1 Oncorhynchus keta
GGAAATGGACAGATAAAACCTCCCTGGGGAGAGGAGGAGAGGAAATGGACAGATAAAACCTCCCTGGGGAGAGGAGGAGAGGAAATGGACAGATAAAACCTCCCTGGGGAGAGGAGGAGAGGAAATGGACAGATAAAACCTCCCTGGGGAGAGGAGGAGAGGAAATGGACAGATAAAACCTCCCTGGGGAGAGGAGGAGAGGAAATGGACAGATAAAACCTCCCTGGGGAGAGGAGGAGAGGAAATGGACAGATAAAACCTCCCTGGGGAGAGGAGGAGAGGAAATGGACAGATAAAACCTCCCTGGGGAGAGGAGGAGAGGAAATGGACAGATAAAACCTCCCTGGGGAGAGGAGGAGAGGAAATGGACAGATAAAACCTCCCTGGGGAGAGGAGGAGAGGAAATGGACAGATAAAACCTCCCTGGGGAGAGGAGGAGAGGAAATGGACAGATAAAACCTCCCTGGGGAGAGGAGGAGAGGAAATGGACAGATAAAACCTCCCTGGGGAGAGGAGGAGAGGAAATGGACAGATAAAACCTCCCTGGGGAGAGGAGGAGAGGAAATGGACAGATAAAACCTCCCTGGGGAGAGGAGGAGAGGAAATGGACAGATAAAACCTCCCTGGGGAGAGGAGGAGAGGAAATGGACAGATAAAACCTCCCTGGGGAGAGGAGGAGAGGAAATGGACAGATAAAACCTCCCTGGGGAGAGGAGGAGAGGAAATGGACAGATAAAACCTCCCTGGGGAGAGGAGGAGAGGAAATGGACAGATAAAACCTCCCTGGGGAGAGGAGGAGAGGAAATGGACAGATAAAACCTCCCTGGGGAGAGGAGGAGAGGAAATGGACAGATAAAACCTCCCTGGGGAGAGGAGGAGAGGAAATGGACAGATAAAACCTCCCTGGGGAGAGGAGGAGAGGAAATGGACAGATAAAACCTCCCTGGGGAGAGGAGGAGAGGAAATGGACAGATAAAACCTCCCTGGGGAGAGGAGGAGAGGAAATGGACAGATAAAACCTCCCTGGGGAGAGGAGGAGAGGAAATGGACAGATAAAACCTCCCTGGGGAGAGGAGGAGAGGAAATGGACAGATAAAACCTCCTGGGGAGAGGAGGAGAGGAAATGGACAGATAAAACCTCCCTGGGGAGAGGAGGAGAGGAAATGGACAGATAAAACCTCCCTGGGGAGAGGAGGAGAGGAAATGGACAGATAAAACCTCCCTGGGGAGAGGAGGAGAGGAAATGGACAGATAAAACCTCCCTGGGGAGAGGAGGAGAGGAAATGGACAGATAAAACCTCCCTGGGGAGAGGAGGAGAGGAAATGGACAGATAAAACCTCCCTGGGGAGAGGAGGAGAGGAAATGGACAGATAAAACCTCCCTGGGGAGAGGAGGAGAGAAATGGACAGATAAAACCTCCCTGGGGAGAGGAGGAGAGGAAATGGACAGATAAAACCTCCCTGGGGAGAGGAGGAGAGGAAATGGACAGATAAAACCTCCCTGGGGAGAGGAGGAGAGGAAATGGACAGATAAAACCTCCCTGGGGAGAGGAGGAGAGGAAATGGACAGATAAAACCTCCCTGGGGAGAGGAGGAGAGGAAATGGACAGATAAAACCTCCCTGGGGAGAGGAGGAGAGGAAATGGACAGATAAAACCTCCCTGGGGAGAGGAGGAGAGGAAATGGACAGATAAAACCTCCCTGGGGAGAGGAGGAGAGGAAATGGACAGATAAAACCTCCCTGGGGAGAGGAGGAGAGGAAATGGACAGATAAAACCTCCCTGGGGAGAGGAGGAGAGGAAATGGACAGATAAAACCTCCCTGGGGAGAGGAGGAGAGGAAATGGACAGATAAAACCTCCCTGGGGAGAGGAGGAGAGGAAATGGACAGATAAAACCTCCCTGGGGAGAGGAGGAGAGGAAATGGACAGATAAAACCTCCCTGGGGAGAGGAGGAGAGGAAATGGACAGATAAAACCTCCCTGGGGAGAGGAGGAGAGGAAATGGACAGATAAAACCTCCCTGGGGAGAGGAGGAGAGGAAATGGACAGATAAAACCTCCCTGGGGAGAGGAGGAGAGGAAATGGACAGATAAAACCTCCCTGGGGAGAGGAGGAGAGGAAATG
Organism: Oncorhynchus keta; assembly: GCF_023373465.1. Lineage (NCBI taxonomy): Eukaryota > Metazoa > Chordata > Actinopteri > Salmoniformes > Salmonidae > Oncorhynchus > Oncorhynchus keta. Next base: position 2,126 of record NW_026282695.1, read on the forward strand.
GACAGATAAAACCTCCCTGGGGAGAGGAGGAGAGGAAATGGACAGATAAAACCTCCCTGGGGAGAGGAGGAGAGGAAATGGACAGATAAAACCTCCCTGGGGAGAGGAGGAGAGGAAATGGACAGATAAAACCTCCCTGGGGAGAGGAGGAGAGGAAATGGACAGATAAAACCTCCCTGGGGAGAGGAGGAGAGGAAATGGACAGATAAAACCTCCCTGGGGAGAGGAGGAGAGGAAATGGACAGATAAAACCTCCCTGGGGAGAGGAGGA
>NW_026282696.1:0-4436 GCF_023373465.1 Oncorhynchus keta
GCCCACACCTGATACAGCCTGACCCCTCATCCCAGGTAACCCACACACCTGATACAGCCTGGCCCTCATCCAGGTAAGCCACACCTGATACAGCCTGGCCCTCACCCAGGTAACCCACACCTGATACAGCCTGGCCCTCACCCAGGTAACTCCACACCTGATACAGCCTGGCCCACACCCAGGTAGCCCGTACACCTGATACAGCCTGACCCTCATCCAGGTAACCTACACCTGATACAGCCTGGCCCTCATCCAGGTAACCCACACCTGATACAGCCTGGCCCTCATCCAGGTAACCCCACGCCGGATTGAAGCCACACCTGATACAGCCTGACCTCACCCAGGTAAACCACACCTGATACGAAGCCTGGCCCCCTCATCCAGATAACCCACACCTGGTACAGCCTGACCTCGTCCAGGTAACCCACACCTGGTACAGCCTGGCCCCCTCATCCAGGTAACCCACACCTGATATCAGCCTGGCCCTCACCCAGGTAACCCACACCTGATTACCCACCTGGCTCTCACCCAGGTAACCACCTGATACAGCCTGGCCCACACCCAGGTAGCCCACACCTGATACAGCCTGACCCTCATCCAGGTTACCCACACCTGACACAGCCTGGGCCTCACCTCCAGGTAACCCACACCTGATACAGCCTGGCCTCATCCAGGTAACCCACACCTGATACAGCCTGGCCCCATCCAGGTAACCCACACCTGATACAGCCTGGCCCCCACCCAGGTAACCCACACCTGATAGCCTGGCCCCACCCAGGTAACCCACACCTGATACAGCCTGGCCCTCAGCAGGTAACCCACACCAGACACAGCCTGACCCTCACCCAGGTAACCCACACCTGATACAGCCGAGCCCTCACCCAGGTAACCCACACCTGATACAGCCTAGCCCTCATCCAGGTAACCCACACCTGATACAGCCTGGCCCTCACCCAGGTAGCCCACACCTGGTAGCCCACACCCAGGTAGCCCACACCTGGTAGCCCACACCTGATACAGCCTGGCCCTCACCCAGGTAACCCACACCTGGTATCCCACACCTGATACAGCCTGACCCTCACCCAGGTAACCCACACCTGATACAGCCTGGCCCTCACCCAGGTCGCCCACACCTGATACAGCCTGGCCCTCACCCAGGTAGCCCACACCTGGTAGCCCACACCTGATACAGCCTGGCCCTCACCCAGGTAGCCCACACCTGATACAGCCTGGCCCTCACCCAGGTAACCCACACCAGGTAGCCCACACCTGATACAGCCTGGCCCTCACCCAGGTAACCCACACCTGATACAGCCTGGCCCTCACCCAGGTAACCCACACCTGATACAGCCTGGCCCTCACCCAGGTAACCCACACCTGATACAGCCTGGCCCTCACCCAGGTAGCCCACACCTGATACAGCCTGGCCCTTACCCAGGTAACCCACACCTGATACAGCCTGGCCCTCACCCAGGTAACCCACACCTGATACAGCCTGGCCCTCACCCAGGTAACCCATACCTGACACAGCCTGGCCCTCACCCAGGTAGCCCACACCTGGTAGCCCACATCTGATACAGCCTGGCCCTCACCCAGGTAACCCACACCAGGTAACCCATACCTGATACAGCCTGGCCCTCACCCAGGTAGCCCACACCTGGTAGCCCACACCTGATACAGCCTGGCCCTTACCCAGGTAACCCACACCTGACACAGCCTGGCCCTCACCCAGGTAACCCACACCTGATACAGCCTGGCCCTTACCCAGGTAGCCCACACCTGATACAGCCTGGCCCTCACCCAGGTAACCCACACCTGATACAGCCTGGCCCTTACCCAGGTAGCCCACACCTGATACAGCCTGGCCCTTACCCAGGTAGCCCACACCTGACACAGCCTGACCCTCACCCAGGTAACCCACACCAGGTAACCCACATCTGATACAGCCTGGCCCTTACCCAGGTAACCCACATCTGACACAGCCTGACCCTCACCCAGGTAACCCACACCAGACACAGCCTGGCCCTCACCCAGGTAACCCACACCAGACACAGCCTGGCCCTCACCCAGGTAACCCACACTAGGTAACCCACACTAGGTAACCCACACTAGGTAACCCACACTAGGTAACCCACACTAGGTAACCCACACTAGGTAACCCACACTAGGTTACCCACACAAGGTTACCCACACAGGTTACCCACACAGGTTACCCACACAGGTTACCCACACAGGTAACCCACACAGGTAACCCACACTAGGTAACCCACACTAGGTTACCCACACTAGGTAACCCACACTTCTGCCCCATTCATGTTGACAGTGGCAGCAGTATTCTGTTAAATTATTTCTAAAAATTTTAATCCTGTTTGTCAGAGACTGCAAGTATTTGATATATATATATTATATTATATTGAAATAGTTTCTGAAGGATTGAAGATACGGTGTGTGTTCCCATCCTGACTACTCAATTATTACTAGATGATGCCAGATCTCCCATCCTGACTACTCAGTTATTACTATATGATGCCAGATCTCCCATCAAATCAAATCAAATCAAATTTATTTATATAGCCCTTCGTACATCAGCTGATATCTCAAAGTGCTGTACAGAAACCCAGCCTAAAAACCCCAAACAGCAAACAATGCAGGTGTAAAGCACGGTGGCTAGGAAAACTCCCTAGAAAGGCCAAAACCTAGGAAGAAACCTAGAGAGGAACCGGGCTATGGGGTGGCCAGTCCTCTTCTGGCTGTGCCGGGTAGAGATTATAACAGAACATGACCAATATGTTCAAATGTTCATAAATGACCAGCATGGTCAAATAATAATAAGGCAGAACAGTTGAAACTGAGCAGCAGCAGCATGGCCAGGTGGACTGGGGACAGCAAGGAGTCATCATGTCAGGTAGTCCTGGGACATGGTCCTAGGGCCCAGGCCAGTTGAAACTGAGCAGCAGCATGGCCAGGTGGACTGGGGACAGCAAAGGAGTCATCATGTCAGGTAGTCCTGGGGCATGGTCCTAGGGCTCAGGTCCTCCGAGAGAGAGAAAGAAAGAGAGAAGGAGAGAATTAGAGAACGCACACTTAGATTCACACAGGACACGGGGATAGGACAGAGAAGTACTCCAGATATAACAAACTGACCCTAGCCCCCCGACACATAAACTACTGCAGCATAAATACTGAGGCTGAGACAGGAGGGGTCAGGAGACTGTGGCCCCATCCGAGACACCCCGGACAGGGCCAAACAGGAAGGATATAACCCCACCCACTTTGCCAAAGCACAGCCCCCACACCACTAGAGGGATATCTTCAACCACCAACTTACCATCCTGAGACAAGGCCGAGTATAGCCCACAAAGATCTCCGCCACGGCACAACCCAAGGGGAGGCGCCTAACTCCAGACAGGATGACCACAACAGTGAATCAACCCACTCCAGGTGACGCACTCCCCCAGGACGGCACGAGAGAGCCCCAGCAAGCCAGTGACTCAGCCCCGTAACAGGGTTAGAGGCAGAGAATCCCAGTGGAAAGAGGGGAACCGGCCAGGCAAAGACAGCAAGGGCGGTTCGTTGCTCCAGAGCCTTTCCGTTCACCTTCCCACTCCTGGGCCAGACTACACTCAATCATATGACCCACTGAAGAGATGAGTCTTCAGTAAAGACTTAAAGGTTGAGACCGAAGTTTGCGTCTCTGACATGGGTAGGCAGACCGTTCCATAAAAATGGAGCTCTATAGGAGAAAGCCCTGCCTCCAGCTGTTTGCTTAGAAATTCTAGGGACAATTAGAGGCTCTGCGTCTTGTGACCGTAGCGTACGTGTAGGTATGTACGGCAGGACCAAATCAGAGAGGTAGGTAGGAGCAAGCCCATGTAATGCTTTGTAGGTTAGCAGTAAAACCTTGAAATCAGCCCTTGCTTTGACAGGAAGCCAGTGTAGAGAGGCTAGCACTGGAGTAATATGATCAAATTTTTTGGTTCTAGTCAGGATTCTAGCAGCCGTATTTAGCACTAACTGAAGTTTATTTAGTGCTTTATCCGGGTAGCCGGAAAATAGAGCATTGCAGTAGTCTAACCTAGAAGTGACAAAAGCATGGATTAATTTTTCTGCATCATTTTTGGACAGAAAGTTTCTGATTTTTGCAATGTTACATAGATGGAAAAAAAGCTGTCCTCGAAATGGTCTTGATATGTTCTTCAAAAGAGAGATCAGGGTCCAGAGTAACGCCGAGGTCCTTCACAGTTTTATTTGAGACGACTGTACAACCATTAAGATTAATTGTCAGATTCAACAGAAGATCTCTTTGTTTCTTGGGACCTAGAACAAGCATCTCTGTTTTGTCCGAGTTTAATAGTAGAAAGTTTGCAGTTTCCATCCTGACTACTCAATTATTACTAGATGATGCCAGATCTCCCATCCTGACTACTCAGTTATTA